>NC_090199.1:3735000-4035000 GCF_033026475.1 Channa argus
GTTCAAACTGCGTGAAAGTTTGACCGCGGGCAATTTCATTGCATTTTGTCCCGGGGGACCCCATCGGAGACATACAAGCACCCGGTGCACGCTCTCCCGCCGAAGGACGGCCCTCGCACCTCTGATTCTACTTTGGGAAGCAAAATGCAGCTGTGCTGATGGTAATTGTGATCTTCTTTCTGCGTCTCTGGACGGACCTTAAATTGGTGTCTTGACCCTCTAGCCCAGGTTTTCCTCCACTTTTCTCTTTGGCAGTGAGCGGAGCACCAACTTCTATTACACACCTGACAGTGAAAGGTGTGCTAAAGGAGGACAGTGGCGAATTGTGGCTGACAGCTGCACTTCCTGGAGCAAATATGTGCCTCCATGTTCTTGCCACTTCAAACGATGTGTAGACTTTGTTACAGGAGTAAAAAGCTTAGGATTGACATTGGTCAAACGTTGGGAGGGCACATTTTGCTGCCTTTACCGAACAAACCCACAATGAAAGATAATGTGAACATGACGTGAGAGGAAGTTTGGGCCAGAGGTTCTCCACGCAGCTCCCCCGTCCACTCCGTGCTTTTTAAACAGTCTGTCTAAAGTGAAGCAGCAGCAGCAGCAGCAGCAGCAGCAGCAGCAGCAGCAGCGCCCTCTACTGTCTGTAAGAGAAAACTGGGGGAATAAAGAAAAGCTTACAGCACCTGGTATTCCCAGGCGGTCTCCCATCCAAGTACTAAGTACTGTGCTTCATTTGCTCACATCGAGAGCGATGTGACCTCTGACAAGAGCCAGAGATCGTCGACCACCTCCTTCTCAAAAGGCCTGTTTGCCAGGTCTCACGTGGCTTACGGCCATACCACCCTGAACACGCCCGAAACAAAGAATCCCTTCTCAAAATTTCTTCAGACCAATTTTCCCACAATCCACTCACAGGCTCCTCAGCCAACAGTCTGCGCCTGGAAAAGTACGGCCTGATCCAGGACACGAGAACCTGGTGGGGCCGGTGACTTTTTCCTTTCTCGGCTAAAATCCAAGGTCAAACGTTGGGAGGGCACATTTTGCTGCCTTTACCGAACAAACCCACAATGAAAGATAATGTGAACATGACGTGAGAGGAAGTTTGGGCCAGAGGTTCTCCACGCAGCTCCCCCGTCCACTCCGTGCTTTTTAAACAGTCTGTCTACAGTGAAGCAGCAGCAGCAGCAGCAGCAGCAGCGCCCTCTACTGTCTGTAAGAGAAAACTGGGGGAATAAAGAAAAGCTTACAGCACCTGGTATTCCCAGGCGGTCTCCCATCCAAGTACTAACCAGGCCCGACCCTGCTTAGCTTCCGAGATCGGACGAGATCGGGCGTGTTCAGGGTGGTATGGCCGTAAGCCACAGCTCCGTGCACAAACACACATTTTATACAAGCACATCATCCCCAGCATCCCATCCAACTGGCTCAGTTTCAGCCATAGACCACCTGGGTGCTCGCCTGACGAGCTACCGGCTGGAGGGTGGCTAAAGAGGAGGTGGAAACACTGAGTAACTGCTCCTCCTGATCTGCTGTGATCCGTTGTTAGAAAGAGCAGAGCAGCAACCAGCTGAGAGCAGACTAGCACTGTGGAAGCACTTTCCTGCTGGGGGCCGCCTCTCCAAGACGCCGCTGTTTATTTGATGCCCCCCGTGCTTCATTTGCTCACATCGAGAGCGATGTGACCTCTGACAAGAGCCAGAGATCGTCGACCACCTCCTTCTCAAAAGGCCTGTTTGCCAGGTCTCACGTGGCTTACGGCCATACCACCCTGAACACGCCCGAAACAAAGAATCCCTTCTCAAAATTTCTTCAGACCAATTTTCCCACAATCCACTCACAGGCTCCTCAGCCAACAGTCTGCGCCTGGAAAAGTACGGCCTGATCCAGGACACGAGAACCTGGTGGGGCCGGTGACTTTTTCCTTTCTCGGCTAAAATCCTCCCGGCACAATAACGTTGTCAAACCGCTAAGTGACGTTCAAACTGCGTGAAAGTTTGACCGCGGGCAATTTCATTGCATTTTGTCCCGGGGGACCCCATCGGAGACATACAAGCACCCGGTGCACGCTCTCCCGCCGAAGGACGGCCCTCGCACCTCTGATTCTACTTTGGGAAGCAAAATGCAGCTGTGCTGATGGTAATTGTGATCTTCTTTCTGCGTCTCTGGACGGACCTTAAATTGGTGTCTTGACCCTCTAGCCCAGGTTTTCCTCCACTTTTCTCTTTGGCAGTGAGCGGAGCACCAACTTCTATTACACACCTGACAGTGAAAGGTGTGCTAAAGGAGGACAGTGGCGAATTGTGGCTGACAGCTGCACTTCCTGGAGCAAATATGTGCCTCCATGTTCTTGCCACTTCAAACGATGTGTAGACTTTGTTACAGGAGTAAAAAGCTTAGGATTGACATTGGTCAAACGTTGGGAGGGCACATTTTGCTGCCTTTACCGAACAAACCCACAATGAAAGATAATGTGAACATGACGTGAGAGGAAGTTTGGGCCAGAGGTTCTCCACGCAGCTCCCCCGTCCACTCCGTGCTTTTTAAACAGTCTGTCTAAAGTGAAGCAGCAGCAGCAGCAGCAGCAGCAGCAGCAGCGCCCTCTACTGTCTGTAAGAGAAAACTGGGGGAATAAAGAAAAGCTTACAGCACCTGGTATTCCCAGGCGGTCTCCCATCCAAGTACTAACCAGGCCCGACCCTGCTTAGCTTCCGAGATCGGACGAGATCGGGCGTGTTCAGGGTGGTATGGCCGTAAGCCGCAGCTCAGTGCACAAACACACATTTTATACAAGCACATCATCCCCACCATCCCATCCAACTGGCTCAGTTTCAGCCATAGACCACCTGGGTGCTCGCCTGACGAGCTACCGGCTGGAGGGTGGCTAAAGAGGAGGTGGAAACACTGAGTAACTGCTCCTCCTGATCTGCTGTGATCCGTTGTTAGAAAGAGCAGAGCAGCAACCAGCTGAGAGCAGACTAGCACTGTGGAAGCACTTTCCTGCTGGGGGCCGCCTCTCCATGACGTCGCTGTTTATTTGATGCCCCCCGTGCTTCATTTGCTCACATCGAGAGCGATGTGACCTCTGACAAGAGCCAGAGATCGTCGACCACCTCCTTCTCAAAAGGCCTGTTTGCCAGGTCTCACGTGGCTTACGGCCATACCACCCTGAACACGCCCGAAACAAAGAATCCCTTCTCAAAATTTCTTCAGACCAATTTTCCCACAATCCACTCACAGGCTCCTCAGCCAACAGTCTGCGCCTGGAAAAGTACGGCCTGATCCAGGACACGAGAACCTGGTGGGGCCGGTGACTTTTTCCTTTCTCGGCTAAAATCCTCCCGGCACAATAACGTTGTCAAACCGCTAAGTGACGTTCAAACTGCGTGAAAGTTTGACCGCGGGCAATTTCATTGCATTTTGTCCCGAGGGACCCCATCGGAGACATACAAGCACCCGGTGCACGCTCTCCCGCCGAAGGACGGCCCTCGCACCTCTGATTCTACTTTGGGAAGCAAAATGCAGCTGTGCTGATGGTAATTGTGATCTTCTTTCTGCGTCTCTGGACGGACCTTAAATTGGTGTCTTGACCCTCTAGCCCAGGTTTTCCTCCACTTTTCTCTTTGGCAGTGAGCGGAGCACCAACTTCTATTACACACCTGACAGTGAAAGGTGTGTTAAAGGAGGACAGTGGCGAATTGTGGCTGACAGCTGCACTTCCTGGAGCACATATGTGCCTCCATGTTCTTGCCACTTCAAACGATGTGTAGACTTTGTTACAGGAGTAAAAAGCTTAGGATTGACATTGGTCAAACGTTGGGAGGGCACATTTTGCTGCCTTTACCGAACAAACCCACAATGAAAGATAATGTGAACATGACGTGAGAGGAAGTTTGGGCCAGAGGTTCTCCACGCAGCTCCCCCGTCCACTCCGTGCTTTTTAAACAGTCTGTCTACAGTGAAGCAGCAGCAGCAGCAGCAGCAGCAGCAGCGCCCTCTACTGTCTGTAAGAGAAAACTGGGGGAATAAAGAAAAGCTTACAGCACCTGGTATTCCCAGGCGGTCTCCCATCCAAGTACTAAGTACTGTGCTTCATTTGCTCACATCGAGAGCGATGTGACCTCTGACAAGAGCCAGAGATCGTCGACCACCTCCTTCTCAAAAGGCCTGTTTGCCAGGTCTCACGTGGCTTACGGCCATACCACCCTGAACACGCCCGAAACAAAGAATCCCTTCTCAAAATTTCTTCAGACCAATTTTCCCACAATCCACTCACAGGCTCCTCAGCCAACAGTCTGCGCCTGGAAAAGTACGGCCTGATCCAGGACACGAGAACCTGGTGGGGCCGGTGACTTTTTCCTTTCTCGGCTAAAATCCAAGGTCAAACGTTGGGAGGGCACATTTTGCTGCCTTTACCGAACAAACCCACAATGAAAGATAATGTGAACATGACGTGAGAGGAAGTTTGGGCCAGAGGTTCTCCACGCAGCTCCCCCGTCCACTCCGTGCTTTTTAAACAGTCTGTCTACAGTGAAGCAGCAGCAGCAGCAGCAGCAGCAGCGCCCTCTACTGTCTGTAAGAGAAAACTGGGGGAATAAAGAAAAGCTTACAGCACCTGGTATTCCCAGGCGGTCTCCCATCCAAGTACTAACCAGGCCCGACCCTGCTTAGCTTCCGAGATCGGACGAGATCGGGCGTGTTCAGGGTGGTATGGCCGTAAGCCACAGCTCAGTGCACAAACACACATTTTATACAAGCACATCATCCCCAGCATCCCATCCAACTGGCTCAGTTTCAGCCATAGACCACCTGGGTGCTCGCCTGATGAGCTACCGGCTGGAGGGTGGCTAAAGAGGAGGTGGAAACACTGAGTAACTGCTCCTCCTGATCTGCTGTGATCCGTTGTTAGAAAGAGCAGAGCAGCAACCAGCTGAGAGCAGACTAGCACTGTGGAAGCACTTTCCTGCTGGGGGCCGCCTCTCCAAGACGCCGCTGTTTATTTGATGCCCCCCGTGCTTCATTTGCTCACATCGAGAGCGATGTGACCTCTGACAAGAGCCAGAGATCGTCGACCACCTCCTTCTCAAAAGGCCTGTTTGCCAGGTCTCACGTGGCTTACGGCCATACCACCCTGAACACGCCCGAAACAAAGAATCCCTTCTCAAAATTTCTTCAGACCAATTTTCCCACAATCCACTCACAGGCTCCTCAGCCAACAGTCTGCGCCTGGAAAAGTACGGCCTGATCCAGGACACGAGAACCTGGTGGGGCCGGTGACTTTTTCCTTTCTCGGCTAAAATCCTCCCGGCACAATAACGTTGTCAAACCGCTAAGTGACGTTCAAACTGCGTGAAAGTTTGACCGCGGGCAATTTCATTGCATTTTGTCCCGGGGGACCCCATCGGAGACATACAAGCACCCGGTGCACGCTCTCCCGCCGAAGGACGGCCCTCGCACCTCTGATTCTACTTTGGGAAGCAAAATGCAGCTGTGCTGATGGTAATTGTGATCTTCTTTCTGCGTCTCTGGACGGACCTTAAATTGGTGTCTTGACCCTCTAGCCCAGATTTTCCTCCACTTTTCTCTTTGGCAGTGAGCGGAGCACCAACTTCTATTACACACCTGACAGTGAAAGGTGTGCTAAAGGAGGACAGTGGCGAATTGTGGCAGACAGCTGCACTTCCTGGAGCAAATATGTGCCTCCATGTTTTTGCCACTTCAAACGATGTGTAGACTTTGTTACAGGAGTAAAAAGCTTAGGATTGACATTGGTCAAACGTTGGGAGGGCACATTTTGCTGCCTTTACCGAACAAACCCACAATGAAAGATAATGTGAACATGACGTGAGAGGAAGTTTGGGCCAGAGGTTCTCCACGCAGCTCCCCCGTCCACTCCGTGCTTTTTAAACAGTCTGTCTAAAGTGAAGCAGCAGCAGCAGCAGCAGCAGCAGCAGCAGCAGCAGCGCCCTCTACTGTCTGTAAGAGAAAACTGGGGGAATAAAGAAAAGCTTACAGCACCTGGTATTCCCAGGCGGTCTCCCATCCAAGTACTAACCAGGCCCGACCCTGCTTAGCTTCCGAGATCGGACGAGATCGGACGAGATCTCTGACAAGAGCCAGAGATCGTCGACCACCTCCTTCTCAAAAGGCCTGTTTGCCAGGTCTCACGTGGCTTACGGCCATACCACCCTGAACACGCCCGAAACAAAGAATCCCTTCTCAAAATTTCTTCAGACCAATTTTCCCACAATCCACTCACAGGCTCCTCAGCCAACAGTCTGCGCCTGGAAAAGTACGGCCTGATCCAGGACACGAGAACCTGGTGGGGCCGGTGACTTTTTCCTTTCTCGGCTAAAATCCTCCCGGCACAATAACGTTGTCAAACCGCTAAGTGACGTTCAAACTCCGTGAAAGTGTGACCGCGGGCAATTTCATTGCATTTTGTCCCGAGGGACCCCATCGGAGACATACAAGCACCCGGTGCACGCTCTCCCGCCGAAGGACGGCCCTCGCACCTCTGATTCTACTTTGGGAAGCAAAATGCAGCTGTGCTGATGGTAATTGTGATCTTCTTTCTGCGTCTCTGGACGGACCTTAAATTGGTGTCTTGACCCTCTAGCCCAGGTTTTCCTCCACTTTTCTCTTTGGCAGTGAGCGGAGCACCAACTTCTATTACACACCTGACAGTGAAAGGTGTGTTAAAGGAGGACAGTGGCGAATTGTGGCTGACAGCTGCACTTCCTGGAGCAAATATGTGCCTCCATGTTCTTGCCACTTCAAACGATGTGTAGACTTTGTTACAGGAGTAAAAAGCTTAGGATTGACATTGGTCAAACGTTGGGAGGGCACATTTTGCTGCCTTTACCGAACAAACCCACAATGAAAGATAATGTGAACATGACGTGAGAGGAAGTTTGGGCCAGAGGTTCTCCACGCAGCTCCCCCGTCCACTCCGTGCTTTTTAAACAGTCTGTCTACAGTGAAGCAGCAGCAGCAGCAGCAGCAGCAGCAGCGCCCTCTACTGTCTGTAAGAGAAAACTGGGGGAATAAAGAAAAGCTTACAGCACCTGGTATTCCCAGGCGGTCTCCCATCCAAGTACTAACCAGGCCCGACCCTGCTTAGCTTCCGAGATCTGACGAGATCGGGCGTGTTCAGGGTGGTATGGCCGTAAGCCACAGCTCAGTGCACAAACACACATTTTATACCAGCACATCATCCCCAGCATCCCATCCAACTGGCTCAGTTTCAGCCATAGACCACCTGGGTGCTCGCCTGACGAGCTACCGGCTGGAGGGTGGCTAAAGAGGAGGTGGAAACACTGAGTAACTGCTCCTCCTGATCTGCTGTGATCCGTTGTTAGAAAGAGCAGAGCAGCAACCAGCTGAGAGCAGACTAGCACTGTGGAAGCACTTTCCTGCTGGGGGCCGCCTCTCCAAGACGCCGCTGTTTATTTGATGCCCCCCGTGCTTCATTTGCTCACATCGAGAGCGATGTGACCTCTGACAAGAGCCAGAGATCGTCGACCACCTCCTTCTCAAAAGGCCTGTTTGCCAGGTCTCACGTGGCTTACGGCCATACCACCCTGAACACGCCCGAAACAAAGAATCCCTTCTCAAAATTGCTTCAGACCAATTTTCCCACAATCCACTCACAGGCTCCTCAGCCAACAGTCTGCGCCTGGAAAAGTACGGCCTGATCCAGGACACGAGAACCTGGTGGGGCCGGTGACTTTTTCCTTTCTCGGCTAAAATCCTCCCGGCACAATAACGTTGTCAAACCGCTAAGTGACGTTCAAACTGCGTGAAAGTTTGACCGCGGGCAATTTCATTGCATTTTGTCCCGGGGGACCCCATCGGAGACATACAAGCACCCGGTGCACGCTCTCCCGCCGAAGGACGGCCCTCGCACCTCTGATTCTACTTTGGGAAGCAAAATGCAGCTGTGCTGATGGTAATTGTGATCTTCTTTCTGCGTCTCTGGACGGACCTTAAATTGGTGTCTTGACCCTCTAGCCCAGGTTTTCCTCCACTTTTCTCTTTGGCAGTGAGCGGAGCACCAACTTCTATTACACACCTGACAGTGAAAGGTGTGTTAAAGGAGGACAGTGGCGAATTGTGGCTGACAGCTGCACTTCCTGGAGCAAATATGTGCCTCCATGTTCTTGCCACTTCAAACGATGTGTAGACTTTGTTACAGGAGTAAAAAGCTTAGGATTGACATTGGTCAAACGTTGGGAGGGCACATTTTGCTGCCTTTACCGAACAAACCCACAATGAAAGATAATGTGAACATGACGTGAGAGGAAGTTTGGACCAGAGGTTCTCCACGCAGCTCCCCCGTCCACTCCGTGCTTTTTAAACAGTCTGTCTAAAGTGAAGCAGCAGCAGCAGCAGCAGCAGCAGCAGCGCCCTCTACTGTCTGTAAGAGAAAACTGGGGGAATAAAGAAAAGCTTACAGCACCTGGTATTCCCAGGCGGTCTCCCATCCAAGTACTAACCAGGCCCGACCCTGCTTAGCTTGCGAGATCGGACGAGATCGGGCGTGTTCAGGGTGGTATGGCCGTAAGCCGCAGCTCAGTGCACAAACACACATTTTATACAAGCACATCATCCCCAGCATCCCATCCAACTGGCTCAGTTTCAGCCATAGACCACCTGGGTGCTCGCCTGACGAGCTACCGGCTGGAGGGTGGCTAAAGAGGAGGTGGAAACACTGAGTAACTGCTCCTCCTGATCTGCTGTGATCCGTTGTTAGAAAGAGCAGAGCAGCAACCAGCTGAGAGCAGACTAGCACTGTGGAAGCACTTTCCTGCTGGGGGCCGCCTCTCCAAGACGCCGCTGTTTATTTGATGCCCCCCGTGCTTCATTTGCTCACATCGAGAGCGATGTGACCTCTGACAAGAGCCAGAGATCGTCGACCACCTCCTTCTCAAAAGGCCTGTTTGCCAGGTCTCACGTGGCTTACGGCCATACCACCCTGAACACGCCCGAAACAAAGAATCCCTTCTCAAAATTGCTTCAGACCAATTTTCCCACAATCCACTCACAGGCTCCTCAGCCAACAGTCTGCGCCTGGAAAAGTACGGCCTGATCCAGGACACGAGAACCTGGTGGGGCCGGTGACTTTTTCCTTTCTCGGCTAAAATCCTCCCGGCACAATAACGTTGTCAAACCGCTAAGTGACGTTCAAACTGCGTGAAAGTTTGACCGCGGGCAATTTCATTGCATTTTGTCCCGGGGGACCCCATCGGAGACATACAAGCACCCGGTGCACGCTCTCCCGCCGAAGGACGGCCCTCGCACCTCTGATTCTACTTTGGGAAGCAAAATGCAGCTGTGCTGATGGTAATTGTGATCTTCTTTCTGCGTCTCTGGACGGACCTTAAATTGGTGTCTTGACCCTCTAGCCCAGATTTTCCTCCACTTTTCTCTTTGGCAGTGAGCGGAGCACCAACTTCTATTACACACCTGACAGTGAAAGGTGTGCTAAAGGAGGACAGTGGCGAATTGTGGCTGACAGCTGCACTTCCTGGAGCAAATATGTGCCTCCATGTTCTTGCCACTTCAAACGATGTGTAGACTTTGTTACAGGAGTAAAAAGCTTAGGATTGACATTGGTCAAACGTTGGGAGGGCACATTTTGCTGCCTTTACCGAACAAACCCACAATGAAAGATAATGTGAACATGACGTGAGAGGAAGTTTGGGCCAGAGGTTCTCCACGCAGCTCCCCCGTCCACTCCGTGCTTTTTAAACAGTCTGTCTAAAGTGAAGCAGCAGCAGCAGCAGCAGCAGCAGCAGCAGCAGCAGCAGCGCCCTCTACTGTCTGTAAGAGAAAACTGGGGGAATAAAGAAAAGCTTACAGCACCTGGTATTCCCAGGCAGTCTCCCATCCATGCACTAACAAGGCCCGACCCTGCTTAGCTTCCGAGATCGGACGAGATCGGACGAGATCTCTGACAAGAGCCAGAGATCGTCGACCACCTCCTTCTCAAAAGGCCTGTTTGCCAGGTCTCACGTGGCTTACGGCCATACCACCCTGAACACGCCCGAAACAAAGAATCCCTTCTCAAAATTGCTTCAGACCAATTTTCCCACAATCCACTCACAGGCTCCTCAGCCAACAGTCTGCGCCTGGAAAAGTACGGCCTGATCCAGGACACGAGAACCTGGTGGGGCCGGTGACTTTTTCCTTTCTCGGCTAAAATCCTCCCGGCACAATAACGTTGTCAAACCGCTAAGTGACGTTCAAACTGCGTGAAAGTTTGACCGCGGGCAATTTCATTGCATTTTGTCCCGGGGGACCCCATCGGAGACATACAAGCACCCGGTGCACGCTCTCCCGCCGAAGGACGGCCCTCGCACCTCTGATTCTACTTTGGGAAGCAAAATGCAGCTGTGCTGATGGTAATTGTGATCTTCTTTCTGCGTCTCTGGACGGACCTTAAATTGGTGTCTTGACCCTCTAGCCCAGGTTTTCCTCCACTTTTCTCTTTGGCAGTGAGCGGAGCACCAACTTCTATTACACACCTGACAGTGAAAGGTGTGCTAAAGGAGGACAGTGGCGAATTGTGGCTGACAGCTGCACTTCCTGGAGCAAATATGTGCCTCCATGTTCTTGCCACTTCAAACGATGTGTAAACTTTGTTACAGGAGTAAAAAGCTTAGGATTGACATTGGTCAAACGTTGGGAGGGCACATTTTGCTGCCTTTACCGAACAAACCCACAATGAAAGATAATGTGAACATGACGTGAGAGGAAGTTTGGGCCAGAGGTTCTCCACGCAGCTCCCCCGTCCACTCCGTGCTTTTTAAACAGTCTGTCTACAGTGAAGCAGCAGCAGCAGCAGCAGCAGCAGCAGCAGCGCCCTCTACTGTCTGTAAGAGAAAACTGGGGGAATAAAGAAAAGCTTACAGCACCTGGTATTCCCAGGCGGTCTCCCATCCAAGTACTAACCAGGCCCGACCCTGCTTAGCTTCCGAGATCGGACGAGATCGGGCGTGTTCAGGGTGGTATGGCCGTAAGCCACAGCTCAGTGCACAAACACACATTTTATACAAGCACATCATCCCCAGCATCCCATCCAACTGGCTCAGTTTCAGCCATAGACCACCTGGGTGCTCGCCTGACGAGCTACCGGCTGGAGGGTGGCTAAAGAGGAGGTGGAAACACTGAGTAACTGCTCCTCCTGATCTGCTGTGATCCGTTGTTAGAAAGAGCAGAGCAGCAACCAGCTGAGAGCAGACTAGCACTGTGGAAGCACTTTCCTGCTGGGGGCCGCCTCTCCAAGACGCCGCTGTTTATTTGATGCCCCCCGTGCTTCATTTGCTCACATCGAGAGCGATGTGACCTCTGACAAGAGCCAGAGATCGTCGACCACCTCCTTCTCAAAAGGCCTGTTTGCCAGGTCTCACGTGGCTTACGGCCATACCACCCTGAACACGCCCGAAACAAAGAATCCCTTCTCAAAATTGCTTCAGACCAATTTTCCCACAATCCACTCACAGGCTCCTCAGCCAACAGTCTGCGCCTGGAAAAGTACGGCCTGATCCAGGACACGAGAACCTGGTGGGGCCGGTGACTTTTTCCTTTCTCGGCTAAAATCCTCCCGGCACAATAACGTTGTCAAACCGCTAAGTGACGTTCAAACTGCGTGAAAGTTTGACCGCGGGCAATTTCATTGCATTTTGTCCCGAGGGACCCCATCGGAGACATACAAGCACCCGGTGCACGCTCTCCCGCCGAAGGACGGCCCTCGCACCTCTGATTCTACTTTGGGAAGCAAAATGCAGCTGTGCTGATGGTAATTGTGATCTTCTTTCTGCGTCTCTGGACGGACCTTAAATTGGTGTCTTGACCCTCTATCCCAGGTTTTCCTCCACTTTTCTCTTTGGCAGTGAGCGGAGCACCAACTTCTATTACACACCTGACAGTGAAAGGTGTGTTAAAGGAGGACAGTGGCGAATTGTGGCTGACAGCTGCACTTCCTGGAGCAAATATGTGCCTCCATGTTCTTGCCACTTCAAACGATGTGTACACTTTGTTACAGGAGTAAAAAGCTTAGGATTGACATTGGTCAAACGTTGGGAGGGCACATTTTGCTGCCTTTACCGAACAAACCCACAATGACAGATAATGTGAACATGACGTGAGAGGAAGTTTGGGCCAGAGGTTCTCCACGCAGCTCCCCCGTCCACTCCGTGCTTTTTAAACAGTCTGTCTACAGTGAAGCAGCAGCAGCAGCAGCAGCAGCAGCAGCGCCCTCTACTGTCTGTAAGAGAAAACTGGGGGAATAAAGAAAAGCTTACAGCACCTGGTATTCCCAGGCGGTCTCCAATCCAAGTACTAACCAGGCCCGACCCTGCTTAGCTTCCGAGATCGGACGTGTTCAGGGTGGTATGGCCGTAAGCCACAGCTCAGTGCACAAACACACATTTTATACCAGCACATCATCCCCAGCATCCCATCCAACTGGCTCAGTTTCAGCCATAGACCACCTGGGTGCTCGCCTGACGAGCTACCGGCTGGAGGGTGGCTAAAGAGGAGGTGGAAACACTGAGTAACTGCTCCTCCTGATCTGCTGTGATCCGTTGTTAGAAAGAGCAGAGCAGCAACCAGCTGAGAGCAGACTAGCACTGTGGAAGCACTTTCCTGCTGGGGGCCGCCTCTCCAAGACGCCGCTGTTTATTTGATGCCCCCCGTGCTTCATTTGCTCACATCGAGAGCGATGTGACCTCTGACAAGAGCCAGAGATCGTCGACCACCTCCTTCTCAAAAGGCCTGTTTGCCAGGTCTCACGTGGCTTACGGCCATACCACCCTGAACACGCCCGAAACAAAGAATCCCTTCTCAAAATTGCTTCAGACCAATTTTCCCACAATCCACTCACAGGCTCCTCAGCCAACAGTCTGCGCCTGGAAAAGTACGGCCTGATCCAGGACACGAGAACCTGGTGGGGCCGGTGACTTTTTCCTTTCTCGGCTAAAATCCTCCCGGCACAATAACGTTGTCAAACCGCTAAGTGACGTTCAAACTGCGTGAAAGTTTGACCGCGGGCAATTTCGTTGCATTTTGTCCCGGGGGACCCCATCGGAGACATACAAGCACCCGGTGCACGCTCTCCCGCCGAAGGACGGCCCTCGCACCTCTGATTCTACTTTGGGAAGCAAAATGCAGCTGTGCTGATGGTAATTGTGATCTTCTTTCTGCGTCTCTGGACGGACCTTAAATTGGTGTCTTGACCCTCTAGCCCAGGTTTTCCTCCACTTTTCTCTTTGGCAGTGAGCGGAGCACCAACTTCTATTACACACCTGAGAGTGAAAGGTGTGCTAAAGGAGGACAGTGGCGAATTGTGGCTGACAGCTGCACTTCCTGGAGCAAATATGTGCCTCCATGTTCTTGCCACTTCAAACGATGTGTAGACTTTGTTACAGGAGTAAAAAGCTTAGGATTGACATTGGTCAAACGTTGGGAGGGCACATTTTGCTGCCTTTACCGAACAAACCCACAATGAAAGATAATGTGAACATGACGTGAGAGGAAGTTTGGGCCAGAGGTTCTCCACGCAGCTCCCCCGTCCACTCCGTGCTTTTTAAACAGTCTGTCTACAGTGAAGCAGCAGCAGCAGCAGCAGCAGCAGCAGCAGCGCCCTCTACTGTCTGTAAGAGAAAACTGGGGGAATAAAGAAAAGCTTACAGCACCTGGTATTCCCAGGCGGTCTCCCATCCAAGTACTAACCAGGCCCGACCCTGCTTAGCTTCCGAGATCGGACGAGATCGGGCGTGTTCAGGGTGGTATGGCCGTAAGCCACAGCTCAGTGCACAAACACACATTTTATACAAGCACATCATCCCCAGCATCCCATCCAACTGGCTCAGTTTCAGCCATAGACCACCTGGGTGCTCGCCTGACGAGCTACCGGCTGGAGGGTGGCTAAAGAGGAGGTGGAAACACTGAGTAACTGCTCCTCCTGATCTGCTGTGATCCGTTGTTAGAAAGAGCAGAGCAGCAACCAGCTGAGAGCAGACTAGCACTGTGGAAGCACTTTCCTGCTGGGGGCCGCCTCTCCAAGACGCCGCTGTTTATTTGATGCCCCCCGTGCTTCATTTGCTCACATCGAGAGCGATGTGACCTCTGACAAGAGCCAGAGATCGTCGACCACCTCCTTCTCAAAAGGCCTGTTTGCCAGGTCTCACGTGGCTTACGGCCATACCACCCTGAACACGCCCGAAACAAAGAATCCCTTCTCAAAATTGCTTCAGACCAATTTTCCCACAATCCACTCACAGGCTCCTCAGCCAACAGTCTGCGCCTGGAAAAGTACGGCCTGATCCAGGACACGAGAACCTGGTGGGGCCGGTGACTTTTTCCTTTCTCGGCTAAAATCCTCCCGGCACAATAACGTTGTCAAACCGCTAAGTGACGTTCAAACTGCGTGAAAGTTTGACCGCGGGCAATTTCATTGCATTTTGTCCCGAGGGACCCCATCGGAGACATACAAGCACCCGGTGCACGCTCTCCCGCCGAAGGACGGCCCTCGCACCTCTGATTCTACTTTGGGAAGCAAAATGCAGCTGTGCTGATGGTAATTGTGATCTTCTTTCTGCGTCTCTGGACGGACCTTAAATTGGTGTCTTGACCCTCTAGCCCAGGTTTTCCTCCACTTTTCTCTTTGGCAGTGAGCGGAGCACCAACTTCTATTACACACCTGACAGTGAAAGGTGTGCTAAAGGAGGACAGTGGCGAATTGTGGCTGACAGCTGCACTTCCTGGAGCAAATATGTGCCTCCATGTTCTTGCCACTTCAAACGATGTGTAGACTTTGTTACAGGAGTAAAAAGCTTAGGATTGACATTGGTCAAACGTTGGGAGGGCACATTTTGCTGCCTTTACCGAACAAACCCACAATGAAAGATAATGTGAACATGACGTGAGAGGAAGTTTGGGCCAGAGGTTCTCCACGCAGCTCCCCCGTCCACTCCGTGCTTTTTAAACAGTCTGTCTACAGTGAAGCAGCAGCAGCAGCAGCAGCAGCAGCAGCGCCCTCTACTGTCTGTAAGAGAAAACTGGGGGAATAAAAAAAAGCTTACAGCACCTGGTATTCCCAGGCGGTCTCCCATCCAAGTACTAACCAGGCCCGACCCTGCTTAGCTTCCGAGATCGGGCGTGTTCAGGGTGGTATGGCCGTAAGCCACAGCTCAGTGCACAAACACACATTTTATACAAGCACATCATCCCCAGCATCCCATCCAACTGGCTCAGTTTCAGCCATAGACCACCTGGGTGCTCGCCTGACGAGCTACCGGCTGGAGGGTGGCTAAAGAGGAGGTGGAAACACTGAGTAACTGCTCCTCCTGATCTGCTGTGATCCGTTGTTAGAAAGAGCAGAGCAGCAACCAGCTGAGAGCAGACTAGCACTGTGGAAGCACTTTCCTGCTGGGGGCCGCCTCTCCAAGACGCCGCTGTTTATTTGATGCCCCCCGTGCTTCATTTGCTCACATCGAGAGCGATGTGACCTCTGACAAGAGCCAGAGATCGTCGACCACCTCCTTCTCAAAAGGCCTGTTTGCCAGGTCTCACGTGGCTTACGGCCATACCACCCTGAACACGCCCGAAACAAAGAATCCCTTCTCAAAATTGCTTCAGACCAATTTTCCCACAATCCACTCACAGGCTCCTCAGCCAACAGTCTGCGCCTGGAAAAGTACGGCCTGATCCAGGACACGAGAACCTGGTGGGGCCGGTGACTTTTTCCTTTCTCGGCTAAAATCCTCCCGGCACAATAACGTTGTCAAACCGCTAAGTGACGTTCAAACTGCGTGAAAGTTTGACCGCGGGCAATTTCATTGCATTTTGTCCCGGGGGACCCCATCGGAGACATACAAGCACCCGGTGCACGCTCTCCCGCCGAGGGACGGCCCTCGCACCTCTGATTCTACTTTGGGAAGCAAAATGCAGCTGTGCTGATGGTAATTGTGATCTTCTTTCTGCGTCTCTGGACGGACCTTAAATTGGTGTCTTGACCCTCTAGCCCAGATTTTCCTCCACTTTTCTCTTTGGCAGTGAGCGGAGCACCAACTTCTATTACACACCTGACAGTGAAAGGTGTGCTAAAGGAGGACAGTGGCGAATTGTGGCAGACAGCTGCACTTCCTGGAGCAAATATGTGCCTCCATGTTCTTGCCACTTCAAACGATGTGTAGACTTTGTTACAGGAGTAAAAAGCTTAGGATTGACATTGGTCAAACGTTGGGAGGGCACATTTTGCTGCCTTTACCGAACAAACCCACAATGAAAGATAATGTGAACATGACGTGAGAGGAAGTTTGGGCCAGAGGTTCTCCACGCAGCTCCCCCGTCCACTCCGTGCTTTTTAAACAGTCTGTCTACAGTGAAGCAGCAGCAGCAGCAGCAGCAGCAGCAGCAGCGCCCTCTACTGTCTGTAAGAGAAAACTGGGGGAATAAAGAAAAGCTTACAGCACCTGGTATTCCCAGGCGGTCTCCCATCCAAGTACTAACCAGGCCCGACCCTGCTTAGCTTCCGAGATCGGACGAGATCGGGCGTGTTCAGGGTGGTATGGCCGTAAGCCGCAGCTCAGTGCACAAACACACATTTTATACCAGCACATCATCCCCAGCATCCCATCCAACTGGCTCAGTTTCAGCCATAGACCACCTGGGTGCTCGCCTGACGAGCTACCGGCTGGAGGGTGGCTAAAGAGGAGGTGGAAACACTGAGTAACTGCTCCTCCTGATCTGCTGTGATCCGTTGTTAGAAAGAGCAGAGCAGCAACCAGCTGAGAGCAGACTAGCACTGTGGAAGCACTTTCCTGCTGGGGGCCGCCTCTCCATGACGTCGCTGTTTATTTGATGCCCCCCGTGCTTCATTTGCTCACATCGAGAGCGATGTGACCTCTGACAAGAGCCAGAGATCGTCGACCACCTCCTTCTCAAAAGGCCTGTTTGCCAGGTCTCACGTGGCTTACGGCCATACCACCCTGAACACGCCCGAAACAAAGAATCCCTTCTCAAAATTGCTTCAGACCAATTTTCCCACAATCCACTCACAGGCTCCTCAGCCAACAGTCTGCGCCTGGAAAAGTACGGCCTGATCCAGGACACGAGAACCTGGTGGGGCCGGTGACTTTTTCCTTTCTCGGCTAAAATCCTCCCGGCACAATAACGTTGTCAAACCGCTAAGTGACGTTCAAACTGCGTGAAAGTTTGACCGCGGGCAATTTCATTGCATTTTGTCCCGAGGGACCCCATCGGAGACATACAAGCACCCGGTGCACGCTCTCCCGCCGAAGGACGGCCCTCGCACCTCTGATTCTACTTTGGGAAGCAAAATGCAGCTGTGCTGATGGTAATTGTGATCTTCTTTCTGCGTCTCTGGACGGACCTTAAATTGGTGTCTTGACCCTCTAGCCCAGGTTTTCCTCCACTTTTCTCTTTGGCAGTGAGCGGAGCACCAACTTCTATTACACACCTGACAGTGAAAGGTGTGTTAAAGGAGGACAGTGGCGAATTGTGGCTGACAGCTGCACTTCCTGGAGCAAATATGTGCCTCCATGTTCTTGCCACTTCAAACGATGTGTAGACTTTGTTACAGGAGTAAAAAGCTTAGGATTGACATTGGTCAAACGTTGGGAGGGCACATTTTGCTGCCTTTACCGAACAAACCCACAATGAAAGATAATGTGAACATGACGTGAGAGGAAGTTTGGGCCAGAGGTTCTCCACGCAGCTCCCCCGTCCACTCCGTGCTTTTTAAACAGTCTGTCTACAGTGAAGCAGCAGCAGCAGCAGCAGCAGCAGCAGCGCCCTCTACTGTCTGTAAGAGAAAACTGGGGGAATAAAGAAAAGCTTACAGCACCTGGTATTCCCAGGCGGTCTCCCATCCAAGTACTAACCAGGCCCGACCCTGCTTAGCTTCCGAGATCGGACGAGATCGGGCGTGTTCAGGGTGGTATGGCCGTAAGCCACAGCTCAGTGCACAAACACACATTTTATACAAGCACATCATCCCCAGCATCCCATCCAACTGGCTCAGTTTCAGCCATAGACCACCTGGGTGCTCGCCTGACGAGCTACCGGCTGGAGGGTGGCTAAAGAGGAGGTGGAAACACTGAGTAACTGCTCCTCCTGATCTGCTGTGATCCGTTGTTAGAAAGAGCAGAGCAGCAACCAGCTGAGAGCAGACTAGCACTGTGGAAGCACTTTCCTGCTGGGGGCCGCCTCTCCAAGACGCCGCTGTTTATTTGATGCCCCCCGTGCTTCATTTGCTCACATCGAGAGCGATGTGACCTCTGACAAGAGCCAGAGATCGTCGACCACCTCCTTCTCAAAAGGCCTGTTTGCCAGGTCTCACGTGGCTTACGGCCATACCACCCTGAACACGCCCGAAACAAAGAATCCCTTCTCAAAATTGCTTCAGACCAATTTTCCCACAATCCACTCACAGGCTCCTCAGCCAACAGTCTGCGCCTGGAAAAGTACGGCCTGATCCAGGACACGAGAACCTGGTGGGGCCGGTGACTTTTTCCTTTCTCGGCTAAAATCCTCCCGGCACAATAACGTTGTCAAACCGCTAAGTGACGTTCAAACTGCGTGAAAGTTTGACCGCGGGCAATTTCATTGCATTTTGTCCCGGGGGACCCCATCGGAGACATACAAGCACCCGGTGCACGCTCTCCCGCCGAAGGACGGCCCTCGCACCTCTGATTCTACTTTGGGAAGCAAAATGCAGCTGTGCTGATGGTAATTGTGATCTTCTTTCTGCGTCTCTGGACGGACCTTAAATTGGTGTCTTGACCCTCTAGCCCAGGTTTTCCTCCACTTTTCTCTTTGGCAGTGAGCGGAGCACCAACTTCTATTACACACCTGACAGTGAAAGGTGTGCTAAAGGAGGACAGTGGCGAATTGTGGCTGACAGCTGCACTTCCTGGAGCAAATATGTGCCTCCATGTTCTTGCCACTTCAAACGATGTGTAGACTTTGTTACAGGAGTAAAAAGCTTAGGATTGACATTGGTCAAACGTTGGGAGGGCACATTTTGCTGCCTTTACCGAACAAACCCACAATGAAAGATAATGTGAACATGACGTGAGAGGAAGTTTGGGCCAGAGGTTCTCCACGCAGCTCCCCCGTCCACTCCGTGCTTTTTAAACAGTCTGTCTAAAGTGAAGCAGCAGCAGCAGCAGCAGCAGCAGCAGCAGCAGCAGCGCCCTCTACTGTCTGTAAGAGAAAACTGGGGGAATAAAGAAAAGCTTACAGCACCTGGTATTCCCAGGCGGTCTCCCAGCCAAGTACTAACCAGGCCCGACCCTGCTTAGCTTCCGAGATCGGACGAGATCGGACGAGATCTCTGACAAGAGCCAGAGATCGTCGACCACCTCCTTCTCAAAAGGCCTGTTTGCCAGGTCTCACGTAGCTTACGGCCATACCACCCTGAACACGCCCGAAACAAAGAATCCCCTCTCAAAATTTCTTCAGACCAATTTTCCCACAATCCACTCACAGGCTCCTCAGCCAACAGTCTGCGCCTGGAAAAGTACGGCCTGATCCAGGACACGAGAACCTGGTGGGGCCGGTGACTTTTTCCTTTCTCGGCTAAAATCCTCCCGGCACAATAACGTTGTCAAACCGCTAAGTGACGTTCAAACTGCGTGAAAGTTTGACCGCGGGCAATTTCATTGCATTTTGTCCCGAGGGACCCCATCGGAGACATACAAGCACCCGGTGCACGCTCTCCCGCCGAAGGACGGCCCTCGCACCTCTGATTCTACTTTGGGAAGCAAAATGCAGCTGTGCTGATGGTAATTGTGATCTTCTTTCTGCGTCTCTGGACGGACCTTAAATTGGTGTCTTGACCCTCTAGCCCAGATTTTCCTCCACTTTTCTCTTTGGCAGTGAGCGGAGCACCAACTTCTATTACACACCTGACAGTGAAAGGTGTGCTAAAGGAGGACAGTGGCGAATTGTGGCTGACAGCTGCACTTCCTGGAGCAAATATGTGCCTCCATGTTCTTGCCACTTCAAACGATGTGTAGACTTTGTTACAGGAGTAAAAAGCTTAGGATTGACATTGGTCAAACGTTGGGAGGGCACATTTTGCTGCCTTTACCGAACAAACCCACAATGAAAGATAATGTGAACATGACGTGAGAGGAAGTTTGGGCCAGAGGTTCTCCACGCAGCTCCCCCGTCCACTCCGTGCTTTTTAAACAGTCTGTCTAAAGTGAAGCAGCAGCAGCAGCAGCAGCAGCAGCAGCAGCAGCAGCAGCGCCCTCTACTGTCTGTAAGAGAAAACTGGGGGAATAAAGAAAAGCTTACAGCACCTGGTATTCCCAGGCGGTCTCCCAGCCAAGTACTAACCAGGCCCGACCCTGCTTAGCTTCCGAGATCGGACGAGATCGGGCGTGTTCAGGGTGGTATGGCCGTAAGCCGCAGCTCAGTGCACAAACACACATTTTATACAAGCACATCATCCCCAGCATCCCATCCAACTGGCTCAGTTTCAGCCATAGACCACCTGGGTGCTCGCCTGACGAGCTACCGGCTGGAGGGTGGCTAAAGAGGAGGTGGAAACACTGAGTAACTGCTCCTCCTGATCTGCTGTGATCCGTTGTTAGAAAGAGCAGAGCAGCAACCAGCTGAGAGCAGACTAGCACTGTGGAAGCACTTTCCTGCTGGGGGCCGCCTCTCCAAGACGCCGCTGTTTATTTGATGCCCCCCGTGCTTCATTTGCTCACATCGAGAGCGATGTGACCTCTGACAAGAGCCAGAGATCGTCGACCACCTCCTTCTCAAAAGGCCTGTTTGCCAGGTCTCACGTGGCTTACGGCCATACCACCCTGAACACGCCCGAAACAAAGAATCCCTTCTCAAAATTTCTTCAGACCAATTTTCCCACAATCCACTCACAGGCTCCTCAGCCAACAGTCTGCGCCTGGAAAAGTACGGCCTGATCCAGGACACGAGAACCTGGTGGGGCCGGTGACTTTTTCCTTTCTCGGCTAAAATCCTCCCGGCACAATAACGTTGTCAAACCGCTAAGTGACGTTCAAACTGCGTGAAAGTTTGACCGCGGGCAATTTCATTGCATTTTGTCCCGAGGGACCCCATCGGAGACATACAAGCACCCGGTGCACGCTCTCCCGCCGAAGGACGGCCCTCGCACCTCTGATTCTACTTTGGGAAGCAAAATGCAGCTGTGCTGATGGTAATTGTGATCTTCTTTCTGCGTCTCTGGACGGACCTTAAATTGGTGTCTTGACCCTCTAGCCCAGGTTTTCCTCCACTTTTCTCTTTGGCAGTGAGCGGAGCACCAACTTCTATTACACACCTGACAGTGAAAGGTGTGTTAAAGGAGGACAGTGGCGAATTGTGGCTGACAGCTGCACTTCCTGGAGCAAATATGTGCCTCCATGTTCTTGCCACTTCAAACGATGTGTAGACTTTGTTACAGGAGTAAAAAGCTTAGGATTGACATTGGTCAAACGTTGGGAGGGCACATTTTGCTGCCTTTACCGAACAAACCCACAATGAAAGATAATGTGAACATGACGTGAGAGGAAGTTTGGGCCAGAGGTTCTCCACGCAGCTCCCCCGTCCACTCCGTGCTTTTTAAACAGTCTGTCTACAGTGAAGCAGCAGCAGCAGCAGCAGCAGCAGCAGCAGCAGCAGCAGCAGCGCCCTCTACTGTCTGTAAGAGAAAACTGGGGGAATAAAGAAAAGCTTACAGCACCTGGTATTCCCAGGCGGTCTCCCATCCAAGTACTAACCAGGCCCGACCCTGCTTAGCTTCCGAGATCGGACGAGATCGGGCGTGTTCAGGGTGGTATGGCCGTAAGCCACAGCTCAGTGCACAAACACACATTTTATACAAGCACATCATCCCCAGCATCCCATCCAACTGGCTCAGTTTCAGCCATAGACCACCTGGGTGCTCGCCTGACGAGCTACCGGCTGGAGGGTGGCTAAAGAGGAGGTGGAAACACTGAGTAACTGCTCCTCCTGATCTGCTGTGATCCGTTGTTAGAAAGAGCAGAGCAGCAACCAGCTGAGAGCAGACTAGCACTGTGGAAGCACTTTCCTGCTGGGGGCCGCCTCTCCAAGACGCCGCTGTTTATTTGATGCCCCCCGTGCTTCATTTGCTCACATCGAGAGCGATGTGACCTCTGACAAGAGCCAGAGATCGTCGACCACCTCCTTCTCAAAAGGCCTGTTTGCCAGGTCTCACGTGGCTTACGGCCATACCACCCTGAACACGCCCGAAACAAAGAATCCCTTCTCAAAATTTCTTCAGACCAATTTTCCCACAATCCACTCACAGGCTCCTCAGCCAACAGTCTGCGCCTGGAAAAGTACGGCCTGATCCAGGACACGAGAACCTGGTGGGGCCGGTGACTTTTTCCTTTCTCGGCTAAAATCCTCCCGGCACAATAACGTTGTCAAACCGCTAAGTGACGTTCAAACTGCGTGAAAGTTTGACCGCGGGCAATTTCATTGCATTTTGTCCCGGGGGACCCCATCGGAGACATACAAGCACCCGGTGCACGCTCTCCCGCCGAAGGACGGCCCTCGCACCTCTGATTCTACTTTGGGAAGCAAAATGCAGCTGTGCTGATGGTAATTGTGATCTTCTTTCTGCGTCTCTGGACGGACCTTAAATTGGTGTCTTGACCCTCTAGCCCAGGTTTTCCTCCACTTTTCTCTTTGGCAGTGAGCGGAGCACCAACTTCTATTACACACCTGACAGTGAAAGGTGTGTTAAAGGAGGACAGTGGCGAATTGTGGCTGACAGCTGCACTTCCTGGAGCAAATATGTGCCTCCATGTTCTTGCCACTTCAAACGATGTGTAGACTTTGTTACAGGAGTAAAAAGCTTAGGATTGACATTGGTCAAACGTTGGGAGGGCACATTTTGCTGCCTTTACCGAACAAACCCACAATGAAAGATAATGTGAACATGACGTGAGAGGAAGTTTGGGCCAGAGGTTCTCCACGCAGCTCCCCCGTCCACTCCGTGCTTTTTAAACAGTCTGTCTAAAGTGAAGCAGCAGCAGCAGCAGCAGCAGCAGCAGCAGCAGCAGCGCCCTCTACTGTCTGTAAGAGAAAACTGGGGGAATAAAGAAAAGCTTACAGCACATGGTATTCCCAGGCGGTCTCCCATCCAAGTACTAACCAGGCCCGACCCTGCTTAGCTTCCGAGATCGGACGAGATCGGGCGTGTTCAGGGTGGTATGGCCGTAAGCCACAGCTCATTGCACAAACACACATTTTATACCAGCACATCATCCCCAGCATCCCATCCAACTGGCAAATCACACAAGACGAACAATAAAAGCAAAACCAAAAAAGCAAAAGGAAACAGTTAGTCCGCCCTTACGAGACGCATTCGCAGATTTTGTCGTCTACCGGTCTTACAAGGCCTAACTTTACTAAAAGTGAACACGCGGAAAAATGCTGTGTGGCCACATGGTAACATCCAAAAAGAAACACTGTTAAAAACGAGCACATTCCTCACGTCAATCGAAACATCCTCAACCATTAAATCTTACCAAAAACCGACGTCGCACTCGACACAGCAGGCAGCGTTATCTTAAGCCTCCAACCAAAAGAGAATCAACTCCACGCCAAAACACCTGGGTCCTTTATCTGCTCTCCTCCTAATCAGTGACAGGTGACACCGATTACAGACGGTTTTAAGATCGGATGGGCTGTGGTGATGGTAAAAATGTTGACGGTGGACGAGCTGGTGGTTTCTTTTTTAAACCTACCAGCCTACATCACGGACGATGAAATCCTGGAGAAACTGGAGGTGTGGGGAGTGAAAGCGGTGTCCCCCATTAAAAGACGGTTGTGGCCTGGAACGGACATTGCTGACGGCACGAGGTTTGTCAAAGTTAAATTTAATGACACGGTGCAGTCCCTCCCGTACTCTACAAAGTTTATGACAGCTACAGGACCTGAATATTTTCGCGTAGTTCATAACAATCAAGTTAAAGTCTGTAGAATGTGTTTACAGCCCGGGCATGTGGTGAGAGATTGTCCGGAGTTCACCTGCTTTAAGTGTGATAAACAAGGGCATTATGCACGTGAGTGTGACTCCTTGACGCGCAGGTGTTTGACATGTCATAACTCTACAGAGGAATGTACTTGTGTTAATAATATAGCGGCTGAGGGGGAGGATAACCAGGATCTCCGCTCTGGGGAGGATAATGCTGAATCCATGTGTGAGCCTGAACAAATGGTGGTTAATGAGGCTGAGACACACGAAGGGGGCCCACTGCAGAGCCTGTTGCTTCCCTCACCTGAACTCCTTTCCCCAAATGAAATAGCACCTTCCCCTGACCTCGGTGCTGCTGATGCGTTTGCGGACGGCTCCCGAGGCAGCCACACTGATTCCGACACAGACATGGACCTTCAGCAGGTTAAAATAGTAAGAAAGAGAGCTCCATCTGAGCAACAATTAAAGAACGAGGGAGGGCATCAACGGAAAGGCAAGAAACAAGCGAAAAGATGACATTTAGAATGGGAATGAAAATAATCTCCGAAAATTTAAATGGTCTGAGAAAATTAGAAAAACTTGAACAGCTCTGTAGTGAAATGGCATGTGATGCTTTGTGCGTCCAGGAATGTAGGTGGACTCCGGAGACTATAACTAAATTAAAAAGTTTCTGGAGAGGAGATTTGTTCTATGCTCTATCCACTGATGGAACAGCAGGTGTGGCGATGTTTTTAAAGCAAGGTTCCTTTAAAAGTGCAGACGAAATTTTTAAAGATGACATAGATGACGATATAAATACTGCTTGATATTAAGTATGTGAATTTTGTTTATAGATTATTGAACGTCTGTGCTTCCAACATAGAGTCGGAAAGAAAGGGTTGCTTCCAGCGCTGCAGACGGTGGACAAATAGAAGAGCAATGATAATTGGGAATATGAATGCGGTTTTGTCAAAAGTAGATGTCGGGGTGAAAAATACATTTACAAATGACACTAGCAGATCGGCCATGTATGACACGATGAGTGAATGTGATTTGGTGGATGCTTGGAGTCTTGAGGGGCAGCAGCGGTGCTTTTTCACTCTGAAACAATTATAAAGTATAATATATTATGTGCTGGTTAAACCACTCAAACAAGGAAGAGGCAGATGGAGATAGGTAACTTTCTTACCTCCCTCCCCTATTTATGCTTTTCTCTCCGACACTTTACTTCCGTTACACTGTCACGTGACATGCTAAAACCAATCAGGAACCAGAACAACCTTAGCTAAAGCAAACGCAATTAAGAAACAGGGAAGCAGATTCGGTCCACCCATACAAACTCCAAAGTGGCAAACCAAATTATTCATTATCATTACTATAATATATAATAACTAAGAATAACATCAACTGATATTGCTGCAAATTAACTCAGACTCACATTACGCAAATTCACCTAAACCTCACATTTCTTCCCCCTCTCACAAAAGAAACATCCTCGTTTCACAGAACAACAAAAACAAAAACAAATGACCACAACAAAAGGAGCAAACCAACAGTCTCACTTTGTAACATAGTCCATGAGATATCTATGTCTGCTGACACGTGCAGATTCCATGCTGCAGACTCAAAGGCTGAATGAAGTTTCTTTGTCAACTGCAAAACACAGTCAGCTGGAAAACCTTGAGTAGAACCAGATGGTTTATTGTTAGGAAACAATGGGCTGGGCGGCATCCTGGCTTCACGAGTATGAGGAAAAACGAACTGAAACCTGTTAAAGACACTAAGTGACTGTACTTTTCAAATAAAAGCTGTTTGTAGACCATCTCATTCACCCAGCTGTTGAAAAAGTGACTTGGCCAACTGCTCAATGAGTGTTCTGTTAAATCCTTCGACCATACCATCACACTGTGGATGGTATGGGGTGGTTCTGGTTCTCTTAATGCCTAAATGTTGACAGAGGTGTTTCATGAGGTCCCATTCAAACTGACGTCCCTGATATGTGTGGAGAGTTTCTGGAATGCCATGCTCACAAGCAAAGTTGTCAAACAAGCATTTTGCAACTGTAGTGGAGCGCTAATCTTGACTGGAATAGAGATTTACATACTTAGAGAAGTAATCTTGAACCACAAGCACATATCTGTTCTCACGACTTGTCATTGACCGTCTGGAAAGGATGAGTAGCATAGGAGCTCTGTGGTTGGGTGTGGAACTCTGTCTAGCAACACATGGAGTACACTGCTTGCAACACATCTTGATATCACGTGCCATGAATGTACAGCCTCTGAGCATATTTCAGGACCTTATCTGTAGACAGATGACCAGCTACTGGATTTCCATGCAACAGCTCAAGAACAGTGTCTGTTCCATTTTGAGGGACATCAACTTGGTGCAGTAAGGACTTTGAGAATGGGTCAAAAACTGTACGACAGAGCAAGCCATTGTCGAAGGTGAGTCTGTGATACTTTTGCCAAATTACTATTACTGCTGGTTTTATTTTATTTCCATCCACCAGTATGGTGGTTTTTGACCTTAGGCTTTCTAGTCAATGACTTCTGACAGTATAGGGTCTTGTTGTGGGCCCAACATAACTCGCTCAGCAAACTCACTCCCAATATTCAAAAATTGCCTTAAAACAGAACTCTCTTGCACCTTCCCATGCACTTAAATCTATTCCATCTTAAAAAACAAACAAAACAAAAAACAATAAAAAAAACTCCGTCTGCTTTTTCTTGTACTTGCATCTCAGGAAACACTTTGGACTTTGTTTACATGTTTTCTCATTGACTTAGATTTTTGCTTACATTTGCTGTACCTCACTTGTAAGTCGCTTTGGATTAAAGTGCCTGCTAAATGTAAGTGTTTTTTTTAAGATGGGAAAGCTCTGTTTTGTAGAGTTGCTGTCAGCAGGGCGGCATGAGGCATCTGCATTAAGGTGACAGTGACCCTGTTTGTGAATCACAGTCCATTCAAAAGGATCACAAGTTCAAAAGCCCATCATGCACAGCGACCAGTTCTGTCATTGTCAATAGGTATTTTTTTGAGACCCCGAAGTGGGTTGTGTTCTGTGATGATCACAAAAGGCAGCTTGTAGAGGTGGAGGCGGAATGTAGGCCACTCTTCAACACTCTTAACTTTTTGTGTTTCAGGCTAAAGTCCATTTGCATGGGCCCAAAAACTGAACCCGATCTGTGGCAAAACAGCATTTGGAGGGGTTTAACTTCAAGCCACTTGCCTGAAATCTGGAAAGAACTTCTTCCAGGGGCTGAAGATGTTCACTGAAGGAGTGGCTGTAAATGAGGACATCGTCCAGATACACCAAACAGGATTTTCATGGGAGGCCACGAAGCACCATCTTCATTAGGCACGGACAGGTGGCTGGAGCACTTGTGAGACCCATTGGCTTGACTTTAAAGTGATAGAGTCCATAGCCTGTTGTAAAAGCAGTTTTTTCCCAGCCACTCTCTTCTAGCTCCACTTGTCAACAGCCATGCTGAAGATCAATGTTAGAAAAGCAGGCAGAGACTGACAGGGCATCCAGCACATAGTCAACTATGGGAAGTGGATGAGAGTCTTTTATTGTCACTGCTTTGAGTTGAAGCTGAAACGCCATGTGCCAATTTGCTTGCTCACCAAAATAATTATTGCAGCCCAGGGACCATAGCTTTCTTCAATAATCTTTGCTTTCAAGAGATTTTCCACTTGAGTCTGTATTTCAGGTCTCTGTTCTCTGCGTTTTGAACTTCACTGAGGAAATGTGCCACAATGATGTTACAAGTTGGGTTGGGCAAAAGAACAACACAGTAGTCAGTTGGCACTGGAGAAGCAGGCGTGGCTGCTGACACACAGGCTGTGATAAGGGTTTCACTCAGCTGGAATCTTTGCAGGTTCTAGTAAAGACAAAGTCCAGCAGGCAGCCATTTCAGGTTCTTTGGATAAGAGTGGAATTGAGTGGAATTCCCTCAGTTGTAATACTCTGGTTTTATGGTCAAGAAGGGCATGGTGTCTCAAGAAAGTCCCAACCTAATATGATTGACTGATAAGCACCTGAGAACTTAAAAATCCTGTTGCCATACCTGTTTTCCAAGTCTGATTCCAATAGTTAACTTGCCTAAATTGTCCAGACGTTGGCCATTGACTGGACAAGCTGGCATAGAGGAGGGAGTCATAGGACATTGTTTTAAGGCTGGGCGAGTTTCAGAAATCTTAGGGAAAATCAGAACATGGGCAGAGCGGCTTGCATGGTGTAGATCAAGGCTCGCCCTATGAAAACAAAGACAAATCGGATTAAAAGGGAGGGTCACAATAATTAATTCTTTGATAGTCCCGAGATTGGTCTATGCCATGCAGGTCTGTTCTGTGCCAGATGAATTTATGGACCTCCTTTGCAGAACTGTGAATGACTTTTTGTGGAATGGGAGAGTCCACATGATTGCTCACAGGACCCTAATTGGGCCTCTTAAAAAGGGGGGTTTGAGGGTATGTGATATGAAACTTAAATTATTGGCCTTGAGGACAAAATTGCTTAGGAAGTTGTTGGATCATGAAACTCACCATGTATGGAAAGATTACATGTATGTGGATGTTTTAAGAAGGGGAAATTGTGGGGTATTTAATCTGTGCAGCACTGCTTTCAGAGGGCCGGTCTTAGGATCGGACCCTTTATTCCAGGAGGCAGCATGGGTGAAAATTTTGCCTCACTTGGAATGTGTTATACGTACAAAAATGGACGTTTTGAATCAACCCCTTTTTGGAAACCTAGGCCTTGGAGGGAGAGCAGTGCTGCCGGTAAGACACGGGGTGATGCACATAAAGCAGGTGAGGGACATTGTAGATGGGGACGGACATGTAAATTCACAAAGGGCTTTTTTCACATTGAGGAACAGAGGGATAATGATAAACAAAAGACAAGTGACCCGGTTGTGTAAAACAGTGGAAAATCACATAAAAGGAGACTGGCTGGAAAAATTGCAGGACAGTTCGGATGGGATGATGGAGGCTGGTGGAATTGAGTTCTCTCTGGTGCATGATGAGGGCAGCAGAACTATGGCTGATCTTTCTGTTAAATTCTGGTATACACAACTGGTCTCTGAACATTTTAAAGCACCAACTGCAGAAATCAAATGGGCTCATTTGTTTCCATTATTATCAATCACTGTCATCTGGAAAAATCTACATGAGAAGTACCTTCCTCCATCTGTACAGAATGTCAACTATAAACTGCCCCATCGGAGGGTGCTCACCTCCATCAGCCTCCATCAAATAAACAAACCGAGATATTCAAGAACTTGTGCGGTTTGCAATAAGGAAGACTTTGAACATTTCCTTTTGTATTGTGCTGGAGTGCAACATTTCAGAGACTTTGTTAAGTCAATTTTGATAAAGAAGTTTAAGTTGAGGGGCGTAGAGGGGGAGCACTGGGACTGGGTCTGGTGTTTTGGGTTAACTGAAAAAAATAAACCATTGTAGTGTAAAGTTAATTATCTGTTGAGCTTTGCCAGACACGTTTTGTTTTGTGTTCGGAATTATGCTTTATGGGAAAAGAAACTCATAAACAGGGTGATGGAATTTAAAAACATGGTCAGGTTATACTTGGGAATACTGTTGTCCTTAGATAAGCACTTGTGCCAGTCAATGTGGGGAGAAAATAATGATTTCTGTATTGGAGAAGAGGGAAGAACACTGGTGTTGGATTTTGGATGTGTGTTTGTTTGTCTTATTTCTTTGTCTTTGATTTTTGATTGGTTTGCTTGGAAAAAATTGGAATGTTGTGGATTCTTTTTGAACTACTTTAGTTTCCTGTGTATCCATCTTTTTCAGGTTGGAATTATGTTGACTTGAAAATTAATATTGATTAGACTGACGGTTTGATCCTAAATGTACCTTTTTTGTTTGTTTAGGTCACTGGTATGATAATGATGATATGAAAATGCATTTTGTTTTGCTTTAGTTTCACTTGTATATAGCTCCACAAATCTGTGAAAATGTATTTTTGATCATAAAGACAAAAAAAAAAACAACAAAAACAAATTAGAAAAAGAAAACAACAACAAAAAAAAAGCTCTACTCCTGATCTCGGAAGCTAAGCAGGGTCGGGCCTGGTTAGTACTTGGATGGGAGACCGCCTGAATACCAGGTGCTGTAAGCTTTTCTGTTTTCCCCCAGTTTTCTCTTACAGACAGCAGAGGGCGCTGCTGCTGTTGCCTCTTCGCCCTGCGCCCTCCCAACGTTTGACTAATGTAAATCCTAAGATTTGTACTCCTGTAACAAAGTAACGGAAGAAAATCAAGGCTGATGTTTGCTGCTAGAAGTACAGCTGTCAAAGGACAGAGGTTAAATTGTCTCAAGATGTTTTATCGAAATCCAGGAACAAGCACTTATGTTACATCAGTGTCCTTTAGGAGAAACAGGGGCCTTGAACTTGTACGACTAAATCTTGCTCAGGAAAACATATGCAGATTTGCAGTGTGTTAAACTGGATACAATGCAAATATTTCCAAATTTCTTCAGCTGTTAAACTTCACTAAAATTTTCATTACTCAATAATTAGTTTTAAAGTATTGAAGTTAACTGGACTAGAGAAAATAAGATTACTCAATGGAATGAAGTTTAGAACTGCATAGGAAGGAGACTTGAAGCTGTCGATGTACTTTGCTCTTCCAAGATAATAAAACCCTGACAGACATCCTGGATGTTGAAGCTTCTTTATTGATTCCACTTTTTTGGCCCAACACTGAGCTGCTCAAGTTTTTACTTTGGTAAATTAAGTGGCTACAGGGACGGAACTCTAATTTCATGATTTAGTATTAAAGGCAGAATGTTCTCATCATAAAAGCGACACTTAGAAGTTAACACAGAAGTTTTCTTTTATTTGTCTACGTTGAAAACAACAGAAAAGAAAAGCCGAATTGATTCGTGTTCAACAAGAAGTGTAGATGGTTAAATAGTAAAACCCTTGTTTTATATATCAGTAGAAGGATGCTGAGGTTGGAGCTGCCAGGCAGGAGGTCTAGAGGAAGACCAAAGAGGAGATTTATGGATGTAGTGTAGTTGGTGTGAGAGAAGAGGATGCAGAGGACAGGGTTAGATGTGGTGACCCCTGAAAGGGAACAACCCAAAGGACGAGGACAACAACTGTTTAAACTTGAGAAAATCTTGAGCACATCCTCAAACTCGGTGCTCATTTCTGTAGCACTGAGGCTCATTACAGTAGTTTTCCCTGAGAGCTATAATTAGAAAGTTACGTCACAGTACAGTGGAGGGTGCATCTCTCTCCCTCTCTCTGCACAACAGATCGCCGCCCTACAACTGCTGGTCCCTCCTTTTCCCACATGGACCGGAACCACGCAGCACCACGTGACACAGCAGCCCTAGTCTAAGCGAGCATCTCACACACCGCATCATGGCTGCAGAGGATGCGGCCGCGCGGTACCGAAGCGGAGCCCTGCTGACTCCGTCGCGCCTGCTGCTGCTCTCCGTGTCTCTCTGCTGCCTGCTCCCCGCACCGGCGCTCGGCTTGCTCGGCTTTCGGCCGGAGGAGACCGGGGCGGAGCTGTCCGTGGATGACGGGGTGCTGAAAGCCACCGAGGGGACTCGCTTCATGCTACGGGTTTACTACTCTACATCCCCGCAGAGGCTCAACCGCACCGCGGCCACTCGCGCCAACAACGCCGCGCCCTGGATAGCTTTCATCGAAGAGCCAACTCCTGGCCGAGAGGGACAAGTTCACCCGAAACGGAACATGTGCATGGACAAGAACTCCAGGACCTCAGACATCGAGGTTTTAGGCTCTTTTAAGTCTGCCTCCAGCCAGAACTCTGTTCTTGTGGAGCTACTGGCCAAGGACCTGCGGAGGGGGGAGAAGATCAAATACTACTCCATGTGCGCGTTCGACGGATCCAAATGGGAACATTACCGGACCCGGGATTTCTGGGTTTCTGTGGTAGAGCGCTCTGCTGTCCCGGAGCTGTGGTTGCAGGTTCTGGTCTCAGTCCTCTTGCTCGGGCTGTCTGCTCTCTTCAGTGGGCTGAACTTAAGCCTGCTGGCGCTGGACCCGGTGGAGCTGCAGGTTCTCCAGAACAGCGGCACCGACAAGGAACAGAACTATGCGCGGAAAATAGAGTCCGTACGTCGGCACGGTAACTACGTTCTCTGCACGCTGCTGCTGGGAACCGCGATCATCAACGCCTCCTTGGCCGTGTGGATGTGCCAGATCCTGGGCATGACCTGGCACTCCACTGTCATCTGCGCCTTCGGCATCTTCTTTATTGGCGAGATCCTTCCTCACTCGGTGGCGTCGCGGCACGGTCTGGCCATCGCCTCCAAAACTATCTGGGTGACGCGGCTGTTGATGGTCCTCTCCTTCCCGATCTCCTACCCCATCAGCAAACTGCTGGATCTCATCCTCAACCAGGAGATCTCCAACTTTTACACCAGGGAGAAACTCCTGGAGATGCTGCGCGTCACTGACCCGTACCACGACCTGGTCAAAGAGGAGCTCAACATTATCCAGGGCGCGCTGGAGCTGCGCACCAAAACCGTGGAGGACGTTCTGACGCCGCTGACCGACTGCTTCATGCTGGCCTTGGATGTGCTGCTGGACTTCAACACCATGTCTGATATTATGCAGAGCGGATACACGAGGATACCGGTGTTTGAGAACGAGAGGTCCAACATCGTAGACATCCTGTTTGTCAAGGACCTGGCGTTCGTGGATCCAGACGACTGCACCCCGCTGAAGACCATTACCCAGTTTTACAAACACCCGCTGCACTGCGTCTTCAACGACACCAAACTGGACGCCATGCTGGAGGAGTTCAAGAAAGGTGAGGAGGGAGCATCTAAAGGTAAAACATTTCAGCTCGGGGGAAAAGTCCCGTGTTGAAATGCAGCGAAGCAAATCAGACAGTGCATCAGAAATACAATTAATTTCTCAGTATTCAGAGGAGATAATTTTAACAGACACAAAACGTGTCATTTTCGTTTTTACTCCGCCTCTCTTCATTTCTTTCCCTGCACATCATACAACAGAAGGTTTCGCTGCAGTACTTTATCTGCCACAGTGTGCAGTGTGATCAGCAGCAGTGGTATTGTCAGGGACACGTAGGTGGTACCTGAAGTGTCCTCCTCCAGCTGTAGTGCCGGAGTCAGTGCTGGCATGCAGAAAAAGACATTAATCAACTTGGAGACTGACCGTCAGATGTCTGGTCATAGCTACCATGGCAACATTTAGGTCTCAGAGACACCTGTTAGCAGGTGAAGGTGCAGGATTGTTCATTGTGATGCATTCAAATCTTTGGATCTGTTGCTTGGCAGCAAATGATCTTTAATTGCTGGATAATTGCCTGACACAGCTTCAGCAATTTGATTAGCAGTTTTTCCATAGACTTCACTTTTACATGCTCACGTTGAGGGGAAGGGAAAATGCCACTGTCCTGGAAAGTTGAAGTTGAACTTTTTTAGATTCTTGTTGACATATCTGCACATGTGAACGTCACCATTGGCAGCTACGAGCTGAAAAAAAATGGAGCTCTGTAAATACATTCATATGGTCAAAGATATTCCTGACTGAAAAGATATTTTACAAAAAAGAAAAAAAAAGTTTTCCGCGTTTGTTGAAATTGAAGTTACATATTTTTAAAAAATGCATCTCTTTATACTTTTCCCCTTAAGGGAAATCCAAACACTGTTCCAATACAACAAGTTTGTCAGCCTTGATATTCAGAAGAACTGTCAGTAATTTCTCCAGATGTTAAATAAAGGATAGAGGAGGCTGTGACTTTAAAGTAGCAGGTTTACATCTGGACAAATCAAATAGACAGCTGAGTTACGCCTGTGACTGTGATGCTGTGGGAATGTACACATGCATCTTTGTGAATTAGAATCTCGCTCAGGCTGCACAAGCAAACGTCAGAGTTTGCAGTTCTGCTACAGCAGCACAGCCTCTTCTCCCAGGTGCAGTCAGCCAGCATCACTGCTGTACTGCCCACTTTAAAATGGGTGGGTCGCTCACTGGCCAATCACAGGCCCATACAGCCTTACTGCATGTTCGAGCCCCCTGCACAGTCAGCGTTCTCTGCAGGGTTTGTGGTGAGGACAGGAAGAGGCAGACACCTTGACCGAAGCAGCCACAGTTTACAGGAGACAAGTGACATTCAGTTCATTCATATTTAGTTTAGTTTTTAAATGACAGGATGCAAATAGCCTGAAGACTGTTGAGGGTTTAAAATACAGTGGAATTGCTTCAAGAAGCTTTTTATGAATTTAATGTGGTCAGAATTACTACTCTGTCAAATATGAAATTCTCTAAATGAAATCTTGAAGTGTATTGCTGATTATGAACAGACTATGTGGGGAGAGTGTGTGTGTTCCTGACACCATCAGAGCTGGGAGGTGAGCACAAACACTTCCTGTGTCATTGTGGGATGAGATCATCCACACAGACCGAAGGATTAAAAACTAGTGATTCCCTCAGTCTCGGACAGTTTCTGGCACTGCAGCAAAAAACTGCAGGATTCCTCTTTCATTTCACCAACTAAAGAGTTCCAACTAAAAAAAAAAAACACAATATTAGAAATAACTAGTTTTGTGGCTTTAAATCTGTCAAACTGTATTTAATCTTCTACCTTTACTCTGTAACCACGAACCTAAAACATAACAGGCTGTGAAAATGGATCAGCTTAACTGCTCCTCAACATGTTGAGAACAGGTTTTTTGTAAAAATGACAGCCTATAAAACGTTTGAGCTAGTTGTGGCGCCGACATTTTCTAAAGTTTGAAGCTTAAAACCAGCTGGACGTAAGATGTCTGTTAGAATATTGATTTAGCAACAACTTTTACAAAATCATTTCAAACTCCTACCAACTAACAAATGAAAACTAAATCCTGATTTCCTTCCCTACATGAGTCACGTGACCCGCCATCGTTTTTGACCCCTCACTGTTGGAACTCTTCCATCTCCATTGGCTGTGATGAAAATCCTACAGGTGATGTCATCAGCAGGAGTTTTGTTTGGGTTTTTTTTTGCCTGACGCTGATTTGTTTTGACAGAGGTCAAGGACATGTTTCATACCATTCAAACTGGATCCATAGGAAGCAAGTTGAAATGTTTGTTCCCTTTTAAGACAAACAAACGAGCATTTGAAAGCTCAAAATGCACAACCGTGGTCCTATGTAATGGTAAATAAAAGAATAAAAAACAATCGACAGCTGCATTTGAGAAAGCTACACACCTGCTTTTTAATTTTTAAAAACTCCCCACTTCTGCTCTGCTACCGCTTTCTTGCCCTGCACAACATCCTGGGCAGCATCGACCTGCAGGCTCGACTCCACTGTACATCTGAAGACACTATATCTGCCATTATACCTCTGCGGTCGTTGTCTCCGTGCTTACAGTAAATGCTGTGCTGCCAGGAGTGTGAGCTCAGAATAACTATGCTGCTGTTCTGTAAATACATTGTGCAGTGTGAGCTGGCAGAGTGGAGGAAGCAGAGGAGCATCATGGAAGCTGAGCTGTGACAATAAATGAGCTGCAGCCTCCTAAACGTTTATTAAATTGCAGGCCAAATGACGTGCAATGGGTCACACAGCACAGTTGACTCGGAAGAAGAAATGTATCCGACCAAAAGTTGTTAAAACGGTGATTTCACTACATTGACAGACACCGCAGAGGTTCTGGAGACACTACACACAGGCTCTAAGGCCTGAATGCTGAGCAATGGATCTGGCACGAATGAAATCTGCCAAATACTGTAGCACCTTCCCCACTGTGAGCAATGGCAGAAGTAGCAGGCTGTTACTGGGAACCTGTTCAGTGCCAGGAGAGTCTCGTTTAAACAGATGGGAAGCTGAACGGTGAACATTACACACATGAATCCTGGACTCGAATCTGCTTCTACTGCCAGAAAACTAGAGAAGGACCAATGAGTCCAACAACACAATGTGGCAATTACTGGCATAAAGGGACAAAAGCACTGTCTTCAATCAACTCCTCCATCACCAAGAACTGTTTTATATCATACACGACCCCCCCTCCCTCTCTGTTCGTATCGCTCTGTGGCCTCCCAGGAGGCAGAGTATAAAATATTCAGAGCGCTTTACTTTCCCAGATTGTCTTCGTGCCATCTGCTCTTTGGATTCATGCTGCTTTCTAGTCGTTTCACATCATCAGCTCTAATCCCGCAAACAGGCAAATTAGTAAATGGAAGCACTTTCAGTGAGCGAGCAGTTATTCTCACCATATCACCTAAAAGTCTTTTAAATGTCTTGCTCTGTGGCCATTTGTCTACTTTTGGTCACTGATAAGCTGCGAGTTGGACTCCAGGCCTGGTCCTGGCATGTGAAAGAGGTGGTTCCTGACAAGAACACTGCCTAGAGGGAAAAGACTGGATAGTTTTTCTAACTAGCAAATCTCCATTTGTCAACTATTTAAATAAATTACCACGACTAATTTTAAAACATTTCATTTTTATGCTTAAGTGATGGGAAACTTCATCTCTTATCCAGCCTGAAAATGCTGGTTGTATGGTTTAAATGGCTTTTGTTGATGTGCAAAACTTAAATTCACAATGTGTATTTTATTACATTAAACACACAGCACCAGCCAGCATATCAGATCCTCCTCAATAACCCTCCCTGGTTTATGAAATAACCACAGCTGAGGATGCAGACTAACCACTGCACGCCAAAAATCACACTTTATATTGAAACGCACAGCACTTCAGTTCACTCGTGATCACAACCATTAAAACTGCCACAGTCATGGAGGGAATTGGGGCTGCTGGTTTAACGTAACGGGCAAACAATTAACAACAGACAAAAATAAAAGGACAGTTATTCCACCCTCACAAGACCCAGATCCCACATCTTTTCGTCTGCAGGCCACAAGGGGAAAAAAAAACCTTGCAAACAGACAACAGGAAGCAGTGATGTCACCACTCCACTAATCACTGCAACACAAACAAAACTAGATATTTTCGCTTAGAGGTTAAAACATTCATTTTAATCTCATCATAAAAAAATCATATCAACCCAAAAAAAACAAAATCTATACCTGCTACCTCAAACTTTCCCAAACACAGTAAGTACAGTATTTAAATGCCCCATAAAATGCTGTGTGGCCACACTGTTAATCCAATAAACAACACGCCTTCTAAAAAGCAAATTCGTTATCATCAAAACACCCTGAAACAATCAAAGCTCTTACCAAACACTGAAGTCTGACTCGACACAGCACGGGGCCTCCGATCAAAACACACCTGCTCCTTATTCTGCTCCTCTCCCAATCAGTGGGTAGACATCAGCAGGTGCCACTGATTACACGGACTCCTGAAAGATGGAACGTTTCAGTCCACACACGTTTCTATCTCAACACATTTAACTACACCTCGCTCGCTGACAATAACAGCTTCATATTTTAGTAGAAGATATAAAGTTTGTTGCCACATGTTGGCAATAATTTCTAGGTTTTGTTTTTCGATTTTGTAGGACAGTATGATCACTGTATTCACTTCGAACACATATTTGCTCACCAGGCTTCTTTTGTGCACCTTGATGTAGCTTCTTTTTACGGACAATGACACAAATGATGTTATTCGTGGCTGCAGCAATGGGCTTAGTGTGGGGGTTTCTGGGCTCTTGTGTTATATAAAAATCTTCTTTCACACATTTTTTTAACACACACACGTGATTCAGTGACCCAAGACCTGACCAAGATGTTTTCTGAAGCTCTAATGCATTTGTGTGCAGCCATCAGTCCTTATTTCTTTATAAAAGATGTCAAATCTTCGAGGTCATGGTTCACGTGTGTGGTGGAGAAGAAGAGCTCAAGCTTCAAGTGAAATTCCGGCAATAATTACTGACCATGTGATCAATCATGGCTTGTCCTTTGGAGAGTGGACAAGGAGTCTGCCTCACTCTGAGTCGGAGAACTTTGGCATCTATTGTCAGAGTTTTTAAAAATAAAAACAGGTCAGTCGTGATCTGACCGTACACCACTGTATACACAGATCAGGCATAAGATTATGTGCAATTTAACTAAATCCAATACAGCAGCTCTGTCATGAACCTACTTTGTAAAAGTAGAATACTTTATATTTTCTCAGTTATTAAGTTGAAACTGTCAGGTGATAATTCTACTGTGTTTAAGTCATAGTGGAGTGGTACTGGAGTCCGTTCTAAGAAGAGGTGGCTCTAATGTTTTTGGAAGAGTGTAAAAGTTCAACCCCAAGTTGTGTTGTTTGAGGGAAAATGTAGCCTTTGATGTATGTTGTTTGTTGGGCAGTGAGCTTCTGTTTCAGCCTGTGTGTTCACTAATGTGGAAACGTGACCAACTGTAACTGTGCGACTATATGTGGGATATAGCGACTAAATCCCAAAATATCTGCTGTTAATAGACTGATTGGTTAAGTGTTAAGGAACTGCCGTCATACTTAGAAAGGACTGGGCAGCAGGACGAGGTCGGGCCTGTAAAGGACAAATGGCTGCACAAACAGGGACTTGATTAATAGCAGTAATTAGACAAACACAGAAGGACAAGTTGGGCTGTTTCAAGATATTTGTTGCACACAGGTTCCTGTTGATCCCCTTGTTCCCCTAAATCTCACAGTCAAGAGGATGCTGTGAATTTCAACTCTCGTAGAGAATTGTCACGGGTAGAATTTTAATAGGTGAACTGAGGAAGGTGATTGAGAAAATGCAAACAACCAAGACAAGACGGACGCCTGAATGTGTGATTCTTTATTATAGAAGTATCTGGGAAATTCGCCAACAAATGCAACAAGGCTGATGAGTCTAACGGATTTCTAGGAGACAGGACAGAGGAGTGTGAGGAAGACATCTTGACTGGGACACGGCGCTCGGCACGATGGCTGCCAGTGCTCTCTCCTCTCTCTCATTGAGTCTGTATGGGTCTGTATGTAAGGCTGACCCAGTTAGCCGAATGCGGTGTTGCCTGTAGTGTGTGTGTGTGTGTGTGTGTGTGTGTGTGTGTGTGTGTGTGTGTGTGGTAGTATTTGGCAGGCAGCAAATGCAGAAGCAAATAGAGAATCTCAGTGAGGAAGTTGATTTGTAGCCAGACTGCTCAGGAAGAGCCACAAACAAGGATTCACTCTGTTTTCAGTGTGTGTGTGTGTGTGTGCAGGAAATGCTTTTTGTGCATATTTGTGCACATTTTCAGACGACGAAGGTCACAAATGCAGCACACAACTGCATGTCTGCAGGGCAGCGTCTCATTCGTTAACCACTAAGACACATGCAAGCCGTTGTCTTTTTGTTCCTTCAGCTTCTTCCCACCTTGAATTAGCCCCAATCCCATTTAAGATCCTGTCAGCTGGACTAAAGCTGTTTTGTTTGGTGCACACGTTATTAATTCTTCCATTTACCTTTGGAAACACCGCAAGATTTCACCTCCACAAACACACACTCATCCTGGTGGAGGCACAGCACACTGCACACACCTTATACGGTTTATACTGCCTGAGTGTGTTTGTATGACGGATTGTGTTTTTGCATCCAGAGACTGTGTGTTTTGTGTGAAAGTCCTTCCTGCTGTTACACCGCCTCCATTCAGTTGCTGCATTTACTGAACATCAGAAAACAGAGGCTCCACTCCCACTCAGCATGAATCACACACACAGCTTAGGAGAAACGGCTTTACGCATTTAGATTTACATTGACATCTGGCATCTTTATCCAAAGCAGCTGAGTGACGACACAGGGGGAGAGAAAGGAAAAGGAAATAATCCACAACAGGAACTTTGTGAAACTAAAAAATCCATGGGGGAAAAGTGACTTATTTAGAATGGATTTATTCATTCATTCACTCAGCTGCTCGTTCCTGTCTGGAGCCTTTGCTTACACACATGCTCAGCTGGAGGAAGTCAATTAGAAACCTGGTTACATGGCAGAGAAATCATTTTCTGACAAAAATCTTTCTGTGGAAACCAGGTTTCCTGTTTAAGTGACATTTACGAAAACTGTTACCTGGTTCCATAAGTCCATGTAAATGCACTCATTTTTTCATTTGGATTTTCTGGATGAAAGGTTTTTGTAAATGAGTGTAAACACGCATTTCTTAGCTCTGATCAATATATTTAAAGTAAAGCCCACCTGGCGTGACCTTCTCGTGCAGGAAAGTCCCACCTCGCCATCGTGCAGCGAGTGAACAACGAGGGCGAAGGAGACCCTTTCTACGAGGTGATGGGCATCGTCACCCTGGAGGATGTGATTGAGGAAATCATCAAGTCAGAAATCCTCGACGAGACCGATCTCTACAGTATGTACACACACAGACACACACACACAGACACACACACACACACACACACACACACACACACACACACACACGCCCTGAATTTTAAAAGGTTGGAGATGTACTACAGCTTCCTTTCTCATCTTTGCGTCGTTCTGTCAGCTGATAATCGAACGAAGCGTCGCGTCTCTCACCACGAGTGGAAGCACCAGGACTTCTCCATCTTCAAACAGTCGGAGAGTGAGATGAAAGTGAAGATTTCTCCTCAACTTCTCCTGGCAACACACCGTTTCCTCTCTACAGGTAACATCCAGTCATCTGTGCACTTTAAAGAGCAAATAGGGAAGAAAGGATGAGGATCTTCTGAAATGGGTTGATTTCAGGATGTCCACAGATTAAAGTCCAGGTTTAGACTTTTTTTTGGAACAAAACCTCTTTCATCTCTGAATTCTCACAACCCCAGGGTCTGTTTCAGTTCACAGTTTATTTTCAAGACTATATTGGACCGTTTCTGCTTTGACCTTTACACAGACTCAAAGCAACGTGAACTAGAATTTTCCTTTTTGGGTCAACTAGGCCACGTTGATTTTGCAACATACTAAATAAAAACCAGGACTCCAAATATTTGTATTCTGCTATTTTCCATTGCTTCATAAAAAAAAAAAAAAAAAAAAAAAACTATTGCAAACTCATGAACTCGAGTTCCCTTTTCCATCCCCTGTATCTCCCTCCCTTCATCAGAGGTGGAGCCCTTCAAACCAGCTCATATATCAGAGAAAATCTTGTTGAGGCTCATCAAACACCCCAGTGTGGTTCAGGAGCTCAAATTTGATGAGAAGAACAAGCTAGCACCACAGCACTTCCTGTTCCTACGCAACAAACCGGTCGACTACTTCGTCCTGGTGCTGCAGGTATCTCTTGATCTCAATACAGAAAATACTGCAAAAACACTTCCATGTACTCAGAGAGTTAATCAATGTGGTGTTTGTGTGTCTCTATTGGTTGTGCTTTTTACAAACCCAGAACAAAAGTTCCTTAACGCAGGGGTTCTCAATCCTGGTCCCCAAGGACCAACTGTTGGTCAGCCGCATTAGGTCTGTTCATTCAATCAAACGTTGGAAGATACTTATTCACTTGCACCTTCATCTGAGATGGTATCTTCCAGCGTCGGATTGACTGAACACACCAGGACCAGGATTGAGAACCGCAGTCTTAGAGAACGATAAAGTGTGTCTTGATCTTGATCTTGTTTTTTTCAGGGTCGAGTTGAGGTGGAGTTTGGTAAAGAGGCGCTAAAGTTTGAGAATGGAGCTTTTTCTTACTTTGGGGTACCTGCCATCATGCCAACAGGTATGAATACACATATGCACCTTGTACTTATATGAGAAACCTAACCTGCAAGGCAAACCTCCTCCTTCTCCTCCAAGGGCCCTGACACACCATGTTGCCGGTCAGTCGTCATCCTAGTTTTGCAGTGTGTCCCGCAGCATCTCCATTAAAAGTAGCTACAAAGCATCTGTGGTGAGCGAAACGCAAAACGCGCAGCTGTCGGTTGTTGTCTTTTTGGTTTGTCAAAGCGCCACCTGTCAGCTCAGAGAAAAGTCAGCGTGAGCGGACGAAGCAGTTGTCCTCGGTCGACACTAGTTCTCTGGCGTCGGCTTGGTGTGTCATGGCAAAAACTAGCTTTCAAACTTATAGTTGATCTAATTCCTGCTTTAATCTAAACATATCAACCTATTTCTAATTTCTGAAGATTTGTCACCAAAATGACTTGAAAGAAGGATCGAAAAGCACGAACACACATTCATCCAGCAATAAAACTACTACACTGACTCCATTTCTCCATTTATGTGGTGCTGTTTACATTAATTATACACAGATACACATGAGATGTTTACCAAGGAATTCAAATTGTGCAGGTGCATGAAATAAAAAAAAATATCCTGAAAGAATCAACAGTTTGTCGAGTAAATTGCTGCTTGTGAGCAAATATATGAACGCTGTAGGCACAAACACAGGAGTGTGTGTGTTTGCACTTTAAGAGTGGAAACTGCAGAATAGAGGCTTCCATTCAGTGCATTTAAAGTGCTCTGAGCACTCACATCCATGTCCTTTAACTGCCAAGCTCTTGCAGCAAGAATGCAGCATTCATTAGGTGAAGTGACTGAAATGAATGAAAGCTTTCAGCCACAGCCGCGGAGCCTCCCCCATGCAAAGGACGGCAAAATGAAGCTGCATTCCTAAGCCCGCTCCTGATTTGATTTACAATAGCAGCGAGCCTCGATGTTTGATACAATCCTTCCCTCGCAGTCCACAGATCCCCCTCCCGCAGCAGTGGATTGGACCGCTCCGAGTCCATGCTGTATGGAGGGAGCATGAGCCAGCTGAACGGTGGGGGGAACGTGTACCTGCCGGACTACTCCGTGAGACAGCTCACGCATGTGCAGATCGTCAAGGTAACAACAGCAGTCGTGCACGCAGACGGGTGAATGCATGAGTGGGGAAGCATTACAAATGCACATGCTCTCACACACACAACCAAGAAGTTAAGACCCAGTTTATTCTGTTTATGAGTCCAATCAATGCTAAGCTGACCTGAAGCTGCCCTGATGGCACCAGTGTGCACATACACCGTGCTGCCCGTATTATTTTATTTATATATTTATTTATATTAGTTTTTACAATATTCTTTTATACATATATTAGTATATTATTGGTATTTTAGTATTATTGGCTTACTCTTTGTAGGTATCCAACTATTACATAATATAAATGAATTAAATTATACTAAATTAATGTAATTATACATGTAACTTAGTCTACTTTAATTTGCCAGGGCCAAAACTCTAATTCAATACCCAGAGGACCTGGTCATAGTTAATGCTGAATAACTGTTTTCATCCTAAAGAGAAACAGGAGATTTAATTAATTTAAAAATCAGTTATATGTAAATGTACTCTAGTGGACATTTCCACATGTTTGAGAAAATAACTGCTCCATGACGAACGTGTTCTGTTCTCCCAAACCTTCCTCTACTCTCGTGTCAGATTTCCCGGAGCCACTACCAGAACGCTGTCACCGCCTCCAGGATGGACATCTCTCCTCAGACACCTGACGCGGACGCCCGTCCCACGGAAGGCAACGGCCTGTCCCTGGAGCCTCCGACGGCGGCGTACGGGGCCACGCTGATGCCCCCAGAGCACCACACCACCACCACCACCACCCTCAAGCCTCCCCCGAGGGAGCTCAGCCGGCCTGGCTCGGCGAGAACCCGAGGACAGCAGTCCAGCGTCCCGCACAGCACCTCGCTGCTGAACGAGAAGAACCACATTGTGCGTAAGTAACTGGTTCGGCAGGAAATGGCAGCTGACATGAGCCCAGTGAGCTCAAACTGCAGTTGTTTCAAAAAATTGGGTTAAAAACTCAGAAATGAGAGGCAGAACATGAATGAGACTTCAACAAAAAGTTTAAGTTTCACTTTGCTCGACTGGTGACTTTGGTGATGTAGACACTCGTTTAAAGACCTTGGATTTGGGTTAGCGTGTGTGTGTGTGTGTGTGTGTGCTGCAGGGAGTAAATCTGACAGCCAGAAAAGTCCCAGCGATTCCGTGTTTCTCCGGATGGATGAGATCCCCTACATCAGAGAGGACAGATCTGAGATTGATCCACACACAGGTACAGTTTATATTTACAGCTGTTTTTAGAGAAGAAGTCTGATCAGAGCTTATCAACAGTGATCATATTCATTAATTCTACCAGTGACACACGTCTCGTTTCTGCCTCGACTTTTGATGTAAAATTGGTAGCTAACAAGTTTGCAGCAAGTTACCACCAGTTGTTTGGCCGAACATCTTTAGTTTCACCTTGCTTATAGACTTAGCCCAGAGTCTTACAGGCCTTTAACCTGTCCTCCATTGACGGGGTCCATCTCTCTCTCTCTCTCTATCTCTCGCTCACTCAGACATGGCCTCGGTTCCCATAGAAATGGACTCGTCTCCTTTCATCAGCACCCTGTCCCTGAGTGGCTCAGAGGACACACTGGGCAAGAAGCTCCTGCTCAAACTCAGTAAGTGAGACACACACACACACACACACACAAACACACACACACACACCACTCATTCAGCTACACTTTCAATTGCGTTCTCTTGGCTCTGATTCACATGCAAACTCCACCAAGCTGTTACAATCACACTTCCTCCTCCAGGACCTGCCTCCTAGCTAAACATACATCAGTATTTTGGACTTGCCTGCTCTGTATTCTCATGCTGCAGTCTGCAGGAGGGTCTGCAGTCAGACTAATAATGTAGTTTCATAAAGAAGACACAGTATGTGTTGTTATGTATAATAACAGTATAATGTAACCTGAACGCCCCGAGCAAAAAGCCTGTCAATTACATCTGTGAGTTAATGTTTATAATTTTAAAAGAATTTTGAAAAGTTCTTACAATATGCAGCAGCACCCAGCCCCACTCCAACCAATGATGCCTTTACTTTAAGTTAATTTAGGTATTTAATTATTCAAATTGAGATCGGTAAGAACTAAGCACCCAGTCTTATCACTGGTAATACCACAGATAGATAGATAGATCAAACATCTGTATATTGGAAAATCTCTTTAAAATTTAAAAACCTGTATTTAGAAAATGGCCAGCAGCATTATTAGAGCAACCTCTGTGTTTAATCGCACCTTAAAGGCATCGCAGGAAGCTTCATGGACCCTCTAACACCACCTGACCACACTGCACTCATCAAATAGGTTGGAAAGATGTTGGAAACTTTTCCTCTTTAAAGAAACGGTTTCAAAGCTTTTCTCAAAGTCTGACTGAAAGTAAACACAAACTAGGTGTATTGTAGCAGACTGCATGGGAATTTATGTTCCATTCAAATCAACGTTATTTATTTTAAGAAGTTAAAGGTTCCTTTGACTTCCCTACATTAAAATATCTCTCCACTTCTCACTGAAAATTGCCTCCAGATGACATCACATGGAGGAACCTTTAGTTCAGATTATGTCATCTTGTTGCTCTCACTATGGAGTTTGTAATCATGGGCAACCATCTTTTCTTGAGCTCTACCAGATGACATCATCTGAACTAATGATGCAAAACTCCTCTGGGTGATGTCATCTGGAGGAGTTTTTCAACTAGAAGCAGAGAAATATTTTAATAAAGCGAAGTCAGAGGAAAGTAGATTTACAGCCTAAACTACAGCCATAGAAAGCAGGTTGAAAACTGGTGAAGTTGCCCTTTACCTCTTAGTAACTGTTATCTTGTCTCATCTGCTCAGGCCATAAGAAGAGGAAAAAATCTCGTGAAGGAGAAAAGACACCAGAGGACATTTCAGAACAGCCGCTGGTTAAAACCTGACAGAGGGAGTGAAACAGAGGTGAACACTCCATCATCTGATGGTTCTCTAAGTTGTTTGTAAAGACGATGTGGTTGGTGGACTACCAGTTTATCAGAGTTTTATCTGAGAACACACACACACACACACACACACACACACACATTATGAGATGGACCATCAGCAAGAATGTACTAAACATGAGGAGGGAAGACACCATTTTAGTACAACAGGAAGCAGCTTTGCAGAAAAATGCATTAAACCATAGCTTCTCACCTGCACTGGTTTTTCAGGCTGATGCTTGTATGCAAACGAATGACAGTGAATGTAAAAGATTTGTAGAAAAAATTATACGTTTTTATATAATACAAATATCCTGATCACTTCTCCAGAGGAGCAGAAAGGAAGAATGATGCACAGGTAATGTATGATAGACACCAAAGACTGGTTTGCTGTATTCTAGTTTACTCTTCAAAAATGCACAGGGCAAATCTTCTCAAACCGTCCTTTGTTTGGTAGCGTTTGATTTGAAATGAAAATGTTTGTTGTCTGCTAATTAGACCTTTAGTGTGATTGTAACAAGCTGCTGTAGAATCGCTAATTTCTCTCTTTTATATCTGTTATTTATGTACAGTCATTTTAAAATCCAGATTAGGTCTGAATATCCGCTTTTGGCGAACATGTGTCATCGAAGTAATTCAGCCAAAAGTTGTATCGGCGTATATGAAACGCTGTAGCATGAAGGTGATACAGTCATGTCAAAAGCTAGTACACCTTATTTTGAAAGGGCAAAGAACATTAACATAAGGTTTAATTCACAATAAACAGTTATGTATATTTCTTCATTAGAAATTGATTTTTAATCCATTTATCGAGGGGCATGTAAACTTTTGCATTATTTACATTTTTATTTTTGTTATGATAAAAAAAAAACACGTATTAGAAGACTGTGCATGTTTTTAAGTTAAGTTTAGGTTTAATATGCATTTCCCCGAATGGAAACTGCATGTAGGTGTTTTATATTAATTAGAAAGAAAATCAGTTTTACTCTTTGCCTTTTCAAAATAAGGGCTTAGACAGTGTATTTACAGCTATTTGGCAGCAGTTTATGGAGCACACAATCATAACATGGCAATGGACACAAAGCCAGGTGCCATGTGTTGTGTGGAAGAAGTTGATCTGTATCCAAACTCACCAGGCCTCATCACTCAACATCAGTGCTGCTTCTCACTATTGCTTCTATGGTGGAGGCTGTTATAACTACAGACTAAAGCCGATTTGGTTCGACAGTTGTTCCATATACTTTTGGCCATCAGCTTCTCGGTTTGATGAAGATGACATGGTCTGAGATTCCTGTCTTTGGGTTGTGTGTGCAAACAAAGGTTTATACCCAGTGACGTTTATGAAGAGCTGACACATTAAAGAAATAGTTCAACATTTTTGTCAAGTTTCCTTTTTCATTCTTTCGTTAAGAGTTATAATTTCCACATCACTCCAATGTCTTTGTGTGTAAAGTGTGGAGCCAGAAAGTCATCAGCTTCCTTTAAAATGTTAAAGGGTTTATAATATTTGCATTTTTAAAAGTGACGTGAGCAGGATTTTGTGGGGATTTAGCGATGAGCCCCCCCACTCGTCCCTTTCCAATAAGGAGAGAGTCTACGACATCCATCAGGTGCCATATTCATTTTTACGACCGAGTCGAGCAGCAATACGTCAAGTGACGAGGTTACGTCAGGTGGCCTTATATATTCAAAAAATGTATTTAGTAAAAACTGTAGGTCATGGTCTACATGTAAGTTAATGACCTTTACCGTTTCCTTTCCTGCACTGTGGCAGTGTTTGCTTTTGTTTGTCCATCCTGGGCTACTGTAGAAATATGGTGGTGCAGCATGGCAGCCTCTGTGAAAAGGGACCATCTCCCTATGTAGCTTCAAAAGACTTGTTCTAAGCTGAAAAAAAAAATGTTAACAACTATTGTTACGTCATGAAAATCTAATAAAATGTAGACACTGAATATTTACCCCCATGTCTCGTAGGTGGCTTCATAAACCCACGTTATTAGCAGTTCTTCTAACGTCTTCCACTTTGTTGTCCCGCCCACAGCTTTGCTCTTTCGGCTCTTATCAGTGTGGTTTAAAGCTGGAAACAATCTGCTAATTCTGCTGTAGAAAATGTCAGAACTATATTAAAGTATGTTTTCCAGGCGACTACAAATGGGTCGAAATAACACATTTATATTAAGTGAATGTGTAATTAGGCCACTGTCCAAACTATGAGGTGGAAATTGCTTGTATTTATGTTGCCTCCAAGTCAACAATTAATGAGATAAATTGATTTCATATTTTAAAACATTACAAATAATGTGTGTTTATTTACTTTTTAGGCACTTTTAGACTTGTATTATCACATTTTGGAGTTTGCACAAAGACGCTGGTTAATAGAAGAGCAGCTTTACGTCTGTCACTTAGCTCGTGATAAGAACCCAAATAAAGATCAAAGCCTGATCATTTCTGCACCTGGTTTGATTCAACAGAGTTCAAACTTTCAGCCAGGACTGGAAGCATCTGTGTTCATGTCAGCTACTGGTGAAAAGGTGATAACAGTTTCTCTGCATTATCAAAGTGACTGACAATCCACCTTGTTATTTACCAACTTGGTATTCAGTGGATTTCCATGACGCTTTCTCCTGAACCCTTCATTCACTTTGACTCATATCATCTGAAATTCAGTTTGATGCCATTTTGACCTGAGCAGAATAGAAAACATCAGACGGTGACTCAGATATGGATGAAAGAGAAACTGTTGCACCCTGTCTGTTTGTAGATTTTAGAAATCTGAGGTGAGGTTTTCGTTTCAATTTACTTTTATTCATCACGAATTGTGACCACTGATCCATCCTAAATAATAATCAGTTGAACTGAGCCTGTTTTTTTTATTATAGCCTCTTCAATTATACACGAGTCTAATTCTTTCAGACTAAACTGAAGGTGAAATGAAAGTGAGCTCCTGACTGCAGGGGCTGCTCTCATTAACACAGGACGTGACCGAGACACTGGATCTTATGAAGAGTGTGAGCAGCACCACCTTTTAATATTCTCCTTTGCCCTTCACTGCTTTTATTGGCATCCTGTCTGAGAAAAAAAGATTATACACCACAGATTATTTATTGCTGTACATGTTTTGTCTGCACCTTGGCTGCACGAGGTTGAACAAACTCTAAGTGTTTCTGAATGTGCAGAGTTTCTCTTAAAACATCGACCAAAGCTCCGGGAGGTGGGGTTTACGTTTCAAGCTTGTCTGTTGTTTTGTTGTGCTGCCCAGGACTGTGACCCTATTTCTAAACAGGAAAAATCTTCAGAGTCTTTCACATCCGTTTATATCGCATCATGGAGAAGAAACCACAGTAGGTTGTTATTAGAAACTGTGCCAGTGCTTTAATGCTACGACCAATGAAAGTGTCTGAGTGGGGAAAAAGGTGCATTGTCCAGCAACAGACGTTTGGAGAGCAAACAGACCACGATCAGCCTCTCTTTAAATATTAATGCATCTTCATATTTTTAATAAAGTGTAGTTTTGTATCACTGGCTGTTATGTTATTGACGTCACTACATAGAAATAAAAGTTTAACTATTTGAAGGTCACAGTAACTAATTCTGAAACTTAACATTAAAAACAGGTCAGTTTCTAAATGCTTACGAACTATTTTACCATCTTCACTCTACAGAAACGACTACATGCAGCCGGCAGCATAAAAGAGCTGATTAGAGATTTAGATTTTTATTCACGAGTGTATGAGAAATCTTTCGTCAGCTGTACGAACAGTTAACTGAGCAAAGTTACTACAGCAACTCAGATTCTGAGTAACACAGTTTGTGTTACAACCTTTTCATACTTTATGTATGTTTTGCTGAAATTAAAATTGTGAAAGAAAATTGCATCGTAATGAAGTATTTTTGTAAATTTAGCCAAAGCCTGATCTGACTTTTTGTCGTCCAGCTTCAGTGTTGTCAAAAAAACGAATAAAACGCATCAATAAAGCTGGAAGACTGACATCATTGGTGGTTGTTCCATGTCAGACCTTTGCAGTTTGACTGAAGACTAATCATTTATCACACAGTTTGATTATAAATGTATCTGGCGACAGCTGCTGCTGAGCCAAAGACCTGTGTTTTTGGCTTGTCTGACTGACTGCAGCCCCAAATCCTTGCCCTGGTTTGGTGCATAGTGATGTGAACGTGCCTGAAACTGCAGCAATCTCTACCTTTATGTCCCCGCATGTGGCATCGAGGGGACAGGATGGACGGGTGTGGCTCCCTCACCCTGTGCTTGCAGAATTACTTTTGTGCCACTGCAGCACAGAAGAGCTGGAGGAGGAAAGATTTAGGGCAGTTTTCGGTCTGAGCATTATAAAAAGCTGTAATGGGCCATTTACTGAAAACTCAAGTCCATGTAATTTATACAATGTAGCTTCCTGCTTAAAATAACCTGCTGCTTTGCTTGTTAGGTTTTCATTTTGGGGAGGGGGGGAATACAATGCATACTTATTTCCTTGTATGATGATTATCAGATCTGTAGATAATAAATACTCCTATCATTCTCCCCGTGGTGTTGGCGTCTACACGCTCAGATCAATCCATCAAAGGCTGGACAGGATGATACAGTGATACACTTCTCTCATTGGCTAGTGTTAGAAGCTGGGGTGAGGGCAGGAGGAGGAGGAGGAGGGGGGGGGGGTGTACTGGGAATAACATATCAAACCTGCTGAGTCACTTTGCTGCATTGGTGCACCAGCCTCAGCCAATCAGCATCATCGCGAGGTCAAAACACAGGACAATATCCGATTCTGCTGCGTGATGCTTGAGATTAGATTTGAGGTTTGACAAACACATTCTCCTGAATCATTTGATCTTTGGTGATGAACATGTTTTTATGAGCCAGTGATCAGTGGCAGTTTGTAGTGTTGTTGTGTTAATGTAATGGGTAAGAATTTTATTTATATCGTGTGATTGTGTTTTTCATTTAAATACAGAGAAAAATAAAGGTTCGCAAAAAGTTAAATCCTAATTGTTTAATGGTCTAATGATATGTTACATAGTTGCCACTGTCAGCAAAGGCAGCAGTACAGCTGCACTTGGTGAAATCTTTCTTCATTAAAAGAACAAACACTGCAGTTCATTTTGACTCAATCCCACATGCACCATCCTACTGTTGCAAAAACGCACCAAAAGCTTATTAGTCTGCTAGAGGGAAGAGTCCTCGACGGTTGAGTGTTTCCTCCTGTTTCTATACTTAAACCTCTTAAAAAACTAGGCACCAGATGTTTTAATGAGCTACTTTATATACACTTCACACACTACAACACATTTTAACATAATGCCGCTTTGAAGAAAGATTTACAAAGATCTTTGTGTCTAATTATCAACATCAAGCGAGAAAATTTCTTTAACCTTTGCAATTTAAGAACAAACACATTGTACAGTAACATGTAATGTGTATTGTATTATGTGTTACAAAAAAAGTATAAAGTATGGTGGAAATATATCATCTAGGTGACCTTCCCCATATTGTGCTTTCAGGAACAGCTGCAATATAGGGAGACTGAGCATGAGGCTGGGGATGGGGATGGGCTGTAGGGGATTCTGTGTCTTGCCTGGGGCCACTCCAACATCTTTAAATTAATACAAGAAGGTCTTGTTTGGTTGCAATTTATAGTACAAGTGCGAAATTTGTTCATAATAAATGTCTTTTTCTTTTAAAACCTTAAATTCATAGGTGTGTTTTTGCTTTCATTGCTACCAACTGAAGAGTAAATATGTGAATAGAACAAGTTCAATGCATCTTGCTGATTTTTCACAAATAATCAGAAGTGGTTCCTTCCTTTAATGTGTAATGTGAATTAAACTTAACAGGAACTTAACATTTTAGATTGCTACAGATTATCACGTTATCAAAAGCTTCAAGTTTAACAATGTTTAAATAGTTAGTTTTTCAAACCAGTGACTCAGTCAGAGTGTGTGCACTTCAAAAAAAAAAAAGAAGGAAGCAGAGAGCAGAGTGGGTCAGTTCCTGTGGTTTATAATTTATTTCAGTATCAACACACATACTGGAGTGTAGCTCTGAAGTCTGATCTTAGAACAACCAACTTCACTGAGGTTTTCTGTAACAATAAGTTTACTGCAGGGTGGAAAGAAACGACAGCAACAGAGAGAGAAGAGGCAAATCATTGTTCACTGTTGGCACACAAAGTCGCTTTGTGACCTTCGACTAGCTTCAAACTTTTCTACGTAGCAGCACAGGTCTGACAACACCGACATCATCGGCCACATGCATCTCCTTTATGTACCCTTTCAACACAGTGAAATAAAAACTGTTTAACCTTTTTATATTCTAAAATATGATATGACCTGGGATGACTTAATTGTGCATTTAAGTTGTTTTCAACAACTTATCAATAATGAAAAAAAAGGACCCACGAGCAGTTTAAATCAAGTTTGGTAGTGAGATTACAGATTCAGTCAATCATTGCACTACGGCAGGAAAATTTGATTTTTCTGCTTTGCCATAAGTTCAGGGCTGAAGTAAGAGACTTCGGTAGAGGTTCAGTTTCTTGCAGGTAACAGCAATTTCATCTATATACACATAACCTTTGCTGTTTTGTTCAGAGGAAACATACATCATACATTCCGTCTTGAAGAGTTACAGGTTACAAAGGAAGCACAATATTTCCATTAAAACTCTAAAGCTCGGTCTAGTTTGGTGATGTCCAATGTGAAACACGCAAAAACAGAGCTGAACTTTTGAGACCAGAACTGCCTGGAAAGCACAAAGGCAGGCAATCTACAAATTAATGGACTATGATCAAATATATTTCAACTTTGTATCACCTACACATTATGGGACGCAGAGCTCTGTGGCAACCGATACCTGACTGTGTGCATTCAAGTGTTTTCCTATTTTCATTGCACCTCCCAAAGGGTTTATATTTAATGTGACAACAGTAACGCATTCATTTGTCTTCCCATTGATTTAACTGCAAATTCTTTCCTGCAGTTTAACCAATCAAAGGAGAGGATAAGCAGGTGAGGAAGCACAGACATGACGATACTTCCTGTGGCTTACACTAGGCAGGAAGTGGGTGGAGAGGGAGGCGGCCTTTACTGGACCGTGGTGACGGCTTCGTGGATGGACTGAGCGACATAGTCGATGTTCTTGGTGGTCAGACCGCACATGTTGATGCGACCGCTGGCCATCAGGTACACGTGTTTCTCCTTGATCAAGTACTCCACCTGTTTGGCTGTAAGACACGATTCACAGTGGTGTTCAAACAGAGTGTGGAAGAACTTATGCTTCATGCTTTATTCTTCTTTCAACGTGCAATTCTTTGGTACAATGCGTAATACGCCGGGAACATTCTTTAAATTTCTATGTTGTATAAATTTTACTCTCTTAACTATTTTATTGCCCATATGAGCAACTGTGAGGATGCCTCTGCAAGTTTGGTGAGAACGTGACGCAAGGTCACAAAGTACCAAACTGGCCCAAATATAAGGCAGAATTTTTTAAAACAGACTTGTAGGTTTTATACTGTATTTGATAACAAATCACTAAGCTGGAAAGTGCCTTTACAATGTATATAGTCTCTGTGCCTGGTGAAATGTTATTACACATTTATAACAGCAGATGGTGCCCGTAAACACAAGACTACAACTCCCCTCAGTTCAAGCTGACTAAAGCCCTGTTGAGCTCCAGTTTGAGCCACAAATGAGATATACAACAAGAATGGAGAGTACACTGTTGACTTGGAGGCTTCTTCTGTTTGTCAATTAGGCAACTTTGCTCACATTAACTTTACCTTTGTTATTGTAATTTTCTTTGGCCTTTTCTGTCACTGTTGCCTAATTTAAATAGCTACTTCTGTTAACATCTCAAACCCTTTCTATGGGAACTAGGATTCACTTTTGCCACATTTTGTGAGAGATTTCTTTGGGCCAATATGGTTCATCTTAATTTTGAATGTGTGTGTGTGTGTGTGTGTTTCGTACTCACGGTTTAGGCCAGTAAAGCTGAACATGCCAATTTGCTGGGTGATGTGATCCCAGGTCCCTGGGGTGCCCAAGGCCTGCAGCTTTGTCTTCAGCTGATCTCTCATCAACAGAACACGGTCTGCCATGGTCTTAACGTTACCTTTCCTAAAGCAGGTAGAAAAAAAGGAGACGTTCAAAAACTTTAATAGACTGTTCTGGGGTTTAGCAGTGAGTTAGCTGATCCGAACTAGCACACCATTCTTCAAAAAGCTCAGAGCTGTTGAGGGTCTTGCTGACGATGCGTGCTCCCTGAGATGGAGGGTTGGACCAGGTCGTCCTGACAATCTTCTCCAACTGAGACAGGGTGCGGGACAGATTGTCGCTGTCCAGCGCGACAACGGTCAGGTTCCCCACTCTCTCATCTGAGAAGAGAAAAAAAAAGGAATTACATTAAAGTATATTGTGAGAATGAGTGGTGTTTTGTCAATGTCCATAGTATGAGCACATGGTTTTTTTTTTTTGAGGGACTATATTTCTGGCAAGTATCACTCACTGTACAGGCCAAAGTTTTTGGAGAAGGACTGAGCAATGAAGAGCTCAAAGCCCTCAGAGACAAAGAAGCGGATGGCCCAGGCATCTTTTTCCAGACTTCCAGAGGCGAAGCCCTGATAGGCCGAGTCAAAGAACACAAACAAGTTCCTTCTCTACAGAAAGAAAGGCAGAAATGCAAAATTCATTATTCATGGCGACATAACTGAGACAGAGAGTGTGTGTTCGTCACTCTGGGGGCATAAAACCACCCACGACAACAACACCACTTTACCTTCATGACCTCTGCAATCTGCTTCCACTCCTGCTGGGTCGGGTCAGTGCCGGTGGGGTTGTGTGCACATGCGTGAAGGACAAAAATGGAGCGTTCTGGAGCTTTCTGAGGAAGAGTCATAAAGAAACTTAACTGTTGCTGTTCTTGCAAATGCTGTTTACTTTCAGATTTTTATTTCCCCCCTTTTCTCACTACCTAAAGTGAGTGGCAGTGGTCTGATGATGCTACTGATGGAGATTAACTTTTTTACAAAACCTCTTAGGGTTGATTCTGCTTGGCTGAGTTGCTACCACCATGAGAAAATTTAGACGTTCAGCAAACTTTCACTTTTCCCCACACCAGCCCCTTCACACCTCCAAGTCATCCAGAAGCCCTTGGAGGTCCAGACCCCTATTAGCAGCATCCCAGTAGCGGTAGGGTCGGATGTCTTTGAAGCCAGCATCAGAAAACACCCCGTTGTGGTTCTCTGCAGAGAAGAAGAACATAAAGCATTATACTGTGAATGTAATGTTCTCCTCATTTGTCCTATAAAAGGTAACAACTAAGGATCTGTGAAGCTTTTCAGTCACCCAGGTCACGAAAACTTGTAGGACAGGTTTTTTCTTGCCTTACAGCTGTGTACTAACCCCAGGTGGGTGCAGAGACATAGACAGGTGTAGCTGTGTTGTTGGTGCCGTTGTACCAGCGCCGCAGGAAATCTGCCCCGATCCTCAAAGCACCAGTCCCACCGAGAGCCTGCACTCCTCCAACCTAACAGAGGCAACAGCAGGAGGTCAATGGGGTGAAAAAGAGATGATGAGAGCGAGAGAGAGAGACAGAGAGAGCGAGAGAGCGAGAAAGAGAGAGAGAGCGAGAGAGAGAGAGAGAGAGAACTGGATGGCTTTGTTTTTGCTAAATCTGAAATACTCCCACAGTAGAGTTAGATAATGTTATCTTGCACAGTTAACACTTTGGACAAGCCTTTGTCGTGTTTTATTTACAGGATTTTTTTTTTTTAAATCGGCTTATCCTGTGAGTTCAGGGTCACCACAGCGGATCTTTGGCCGCATGTTGATTTGGCACACTTTTTACGATCGATGTCCATCCTGACGGAACCCTCCCCAATTTCTACCGGGCTTGGGAGGGGGATGAGTTTTGTGAACGCGGCCTCTTAAAAGTTGTTTTGTGAATAATGCTCACAGGATAGAGTGAATCTTAGACACAAACAGACAGAGCACAAGATGACGTGCTAAACTGTACAGGATAGAACACATAGTGTACAGAATACTGTTCTTTACACACATATCCTTATGCCAACAGTTTAAAAATACTGTTCTAATATTGTTTGGTCAGTACTCACATGACTCTCAATTGGTGTGTGTACCAGGCTCAGTGGTTAGAATTTAAGTATTTAATATCTGTATTTTACCCTGTTCTCCTTTATGGCAGGACTGTCGTCTCCCAACGCGACCTTGGAGGCGGCAGAGCGGAACTCGGGCAGGCCGAGGATGGGCAAGTACTCGTGGTTCAGGCTGCCGTCCTCCACAATCAGTCGCTCCACCTTCTTCACCACAGGCAGCACCCAGGGCTGGCAGTCATCAGTACGGTAAGCTGGAGGGACACAAAATAACTCAATAACTTATTTATTTGCCTTCTATCTTACAGAGTTCCACACCCATTCGGCCTTTAATCTGATCAAAGCACAAGGCTTTTAAGCAGTATATGGTCATTAATACATACAATACACGTTTTTCTGCTGTTTACTTAGACAACAGCAAATATATTTACATATTAAACACACGCACACGTCTAGTTGTTGAGGGTGACCTTCACTTTGCGTCTGTGTGTGTTCAACATATTTGACACCTTAAGAACTTGTGCTCCCCCACACTGTATGGAAGCCTGTGCAGAGCTGTATCAAGTATCAGGCCTTCACCACAGCTGCAGATGGCTGCTTTGGATCAAAGGTCAGACATATTTAAGAGGTCAAAGGATGAGCTGGAAGAGTATTTGGTAGTTGTCAAAATAATTAAGCAGATCACCAGAATGACAGTGATGTTTCTGTGCAGTGTGTGAGCTGCTGCTTTCACTTTCCACAAAACACTAACATGTAGGTTATGGACACAGCAGTAACATTGTTGTTATTGATGGCTTTTTACTGTCCCCTTGTTCAGTTCCTCATCATTAATGAATCAGAAAGCATCATTTCCAACTGAACAAAACTACCTACAACGAATGATAAATACTCTACTCTGGATAATTTTTTCCCAGCAAAACTACTGCACCATAAGTTTAAGTAAAATTTTAGTACCATGTTGACAACAGTTTCAATAACTCACTTAAACACTAACAATATTGTCAACAACTGAAACTGAATATAACCCATTATAGCACACTCAACTAAAACACTATTGTTGATTCTTTTACAGATTTTAAAATGGATGTTTAATATGTATATATATTTAAAACATTTGGGTCATTGGGATGTTGAAATATGGTTTGAATGTTTGTTTTAAATGTTAAAAATATATTGTTACTTGGACTTGAAGACTCACATGATGATACACTTTCTCAAGCTCAATAAACTGTTACATATTATTGAAACTTACCAATGAATGACAGCTTGAGAGAATGATAAGGCAAATACAACATACAACCACAGACTTTACTAATTATGATATTGAATTCCAAATTTTGTATTAACTGTGGTATAAAGACAGCACACAAGAGATCAGAGGTGCTGTACTAAGAACAGATCAATACCACACAAAACCAGATCATAATCATATTTTGTCCATTTTTTAAAATAAAATACAAGATAAAGCAAGGCTAAGGTTTCCAGTTAGTATATTATGATACCCCCAGAAACTAACTAGCCCCTGTCTGGTGGACCAGGGGTCCCACAGTGCTATGGAATTAGAGATACTCAGGTGCTGTTTTTAGTAACATTGTGTACTGTACTGAGTTTTACACGAGCCCTAATATCGTATCAACAATCCCAGAGAGGGTTACTACAAGGTTATCAAACACAAGGGCGCAATGATCGGAAACGTGCTGCTGCGTGTTAAGTTACCAAACCAGTACGTCCAAGTCTCTGTGGTCTGGCTTGTGCTTATAAACGCTTAAAATGTTGCGTTCAAGGACACAGGTGAGGCAGTGAAACCTCCTGTTGTAAGTTACACTTTTAGCTACATCACAGCCCTCTTTAAATAAGAAATGACAAATGATTGGAGGTTGACTGAGCAGTAACAAGACGAGCCTCGGCCTACCTATACCGTCCTTTTATTCCGTATCACAGACATAAGTTCATTATTTAGACACATGAATTGAGCTTACACGGGGATGCATGAAGTGAAGCTCACGTGTGCTCCACGTCGTTAGCCTCACAGCTAGCTTGAGGCGAAGGTCAAATCAACGAGGTGCTAATGTTTCGTATCTAGCAAACAAACAAACTCTAAAGCACAAGCGGAGCTAGGTGGCTAAGCTAAGCTAGCAAGCACAGCCGGTTTCCGGGCTATCTGCTCGGCTGAACCACTGCAGACCAAGCTAACTTATTTTTACCTTTGGGATTAGCCAAGAGCTAACTGCCATCGCTTACCTCCAACTCCCAGATTCACCTTCTGCGGGTGGTTGTCCTCTCTGAAGTCGGCCGTCAGTTTGAAGACCGCTACAGGGGGAGCCTGCGGGACATCGCCGAATACGGACATGGTTCAGGATAAAGCTTGTATTGCCGGTGCTGCAGGAAGAGGAGACGGGGACACTGTGCTTTCAGCGCCGGTTAGAAACAGAGCGACAGGCCGGGTTCACCTTCACCCCGCCGGTTCAGGACAGGAGAAACAAGCGTCAAACCGACAGCCAATGACAAAGCGGGAAAGTGTGACGTAACCCGAGAGAGCCAATAAGAGCAAGGGGATGAAAATACACAAAAGTCAAGATTTAAACCATATTTCTTTCTCATATTTACTTTTTACTATTTTGTCCTTTTTAATAAACATGTATTCACATTAAAGCGTTTATCTTATTCAACACGTTTCTTTTTTTCATAATTTATTTTGTAATTAGTTTTGACAATAGAGTAACGTCACAGCAAAAAGTTGTACATTCAAGTGAGGGGGAAGTTCTATTTCTCACGACAACTAACAATTGTACAAGCTGAATGTCCATTGGAACTTTTGTCAATGAAAAAATTCTTTGTTTTGCTGTTTTTGCCATTTCAAAATAAGGAGTGTGTACAATTGAGGTTACTGTGGAAGATGTCACAGGTATCTCTGTCTTAATGTGCTCTTTAAATAAACACTGGCTGATAAGCAGTGAGCGGTTCAGGTAAGACAACCACGTTATCACAGCCATCAGAGTGAGGAACATGTGGAAACAGCCCTGAGGACCAAAGAAGCACTGAAAGTGTTGATGGTTATTAACACAAACCCTCTGTAGCTTTTCTTTTAATTAAGCTATTTTCTTATTTGTTTGTTTATTGCACTTATTCACTTTTATATATTTTCCTTTTTTATTTTTCTTAATTTGGTAGTTTTATTTATTTAGCCACTAGAGGTCAGTGTGATTATGATGAATGTGCAGAGACTCACTGATAACAGCTTCGTGTCCCGCACGCTGCTCAGGTCAAACATGCTTCATCTTCATTTTCATGACTTTCAAATGGTCAAATCTCACGCTATTAAAACCATGTCAAAATTTTACAGAGAAATGATTGGCCCAGTCTCAGCACAGCTATTATTTTCTTTTTGAGTCTAGAAAAGAGTTCATACAATATTGTTCTACGATGCCTGTCAGTTGTTCAAAATGATTATGTGAAATGAAAAAAAAATAAATGTGTTAAATTACAGTTCTGTTTATCTCCATTTCTACCGAGAGAGAGAGAGCGAGCGAGGGAGAGATTTACAGTACATATATACATTTTATATTTTATAGATTTAAATATACATTTACTTTTTATGTGAGTATAATAAAATAGAAATAGAGCAAATGCACATAAAATTATATTAACATTGTTTCCAGCATCTCAAATCTGAAGATGTGCTGCCTTGTCTCATTGATATAACATCTTTGGGTTTTAGGTAACACATGCAATTTAAAGATGCTATGCTGTTTTAGAGATTTTCAGTTTTATCTGACATGTCATAGTCAACTTAGTGATGTAGACGTACAGATATTAATTGTAGACTTGACTGTGCAATAAGTACATAAATAAAACATAGCTGTGTAAAAGTCTAAAGGTAAACCAACACAATGCCTACTTGGTAAATGTAGCTCTACATACTAATATTGGCATATGAATCTCTGCACCCACGGCTCCTATTCTAAGACTCAGCACGTGCTTTTGTGCTTCTCCTCAAAAATCCAGGTGTTTTTCACTCTCCTCTTCCCCATCTCTCTTTCTCTGTCTCTCTCCTGTGTTGAAGCTGAAGTGTTTGATGAATAGCCTCAGCTTCACTTCTGTATAGCATCCACTTCCAGCCCGCCTGTAGCTAAAGTAGCGTGTTTTTGTGTCAGTGAAGTGTGACTCTCAGACACACACAGACACATTCATTTCCCAGGACTAACAATTGGAGGTCTAGCGCTTTCACATACTTGCACACAAATCTCAATGCAAATTAGACCAGATATAACAACCTACACTTTCATAAATGTCTAAACCTGAATGTTGTTTAACAAAGGCAACAGTAGACACACACACACACACACTTAATACTTCAGACATCACCCTGCTGCCCTCTCACTCTGTCACTGCCAGAGATGATGAGGCCTCCAACTCTCCTCCACTCTTTCCCTTTTTCCTTTCCCTCTCCAGAAACACTCTGGTGAACCATCAACAGTGTTGAATTTCAAAGGGGCGAGGGGCTAATGCTCCTGGATGAAGCCGATTGAGTCAATTTGTCGACATGATGGACGTTTTGTGGCCTCGGCTCCTGCTCTCCTGCTGACTTCAGGCTACAAGGCTGACACAGGCTTTTCAGACATTTTCGGGAGGGTAAAAAAAGACATGTTTTAGTGGTCAGTGAGTGACAGGAGCGGAACAACCTGCTTGACCAAACCTTGATTTGAACATTTTGAATCTGAGTAGCAGCAAAGTGTATTTTAACTTTACCTACTAATAGAGTTGACTGAACTTCACATGCATCAAAACATTACAAACACTGGAAAACAAATCTTGGCTCTGTCAGAATTATAGAAAAAAGCACCAAAATGCTAGTTTTCTCTTCCTGCTGCAGATCTTCGGTGCATTAACCTTCCATGCTACACACAGCAGGGCCAGAGCAGTGATGTGTAGCTGTAGCACAAATATTATGATACACAGTAGATGTGGTTCACTACACCCATGCACTCTGAGGGCCATGGACATCTGTAAGGATGCATTGTGCATCTGTGCATCTGTTGTAGTTGTTGAAGCTTTTACTGTCATAAAGCAGTGGAGCGACCCACAAACCCTGCTACTAGTGCTGCAAAGCTCTAAACTAAAGTATAGTTTTTAAAGTACTTCAGGTGGATTTTAGAAGAAAATACTGGACTTTTTATTTCTACTTATTTTATCTGACAACTGTCAGATATTTGCAGAGATAAATGATGGAAAATGCGATATATAATAAAATTATGATTGATCATAGTGTTTTCTTATTTTTAGCTTAAAATAAAATAAGACTTTTTAATCCCAAGGGGAAATTTACAAACAATTCGAAACCAATTTTGGTCAGAACAGAAATCACATCCTTCATTCTTCCAGAATTTCCAAAGCCTGGTTCTTCCGTTAAAGGGAGTTTTTCCTCCCCACTGTTGCCTATGGCTGCTCCAGGGGGAATTGTTGGGTTCTCTCTATACATCTTTATAGCCTTGACTTTATTCTGCAAAGTACTTTGAGAGGACTTTGTTGTGAATTGGCGCTATATAAATAAAGTTGAATTCAAACAAACTCTCTGGAATTGTATGTGCACAAAGCAGGTTACAATGAGTTTGAGGTGGCTCATTGTTGAAAGCTGCAGATGACGTCACAAACAGCTGAAATGCCCCAAAAGCAAACAGCATAAATGAGGAAATACCTTAAATATAGTGTGAAAACAACAAGCCAGATAATGGGATTCATACTGGCTGGAAAAATTAAAGCTGCTAGGGCTGCATGTTCTCAGTCAACAGCCGTTATCCTGCACCAAGGCCTCCGTACAGCAGTGACGGGTGTGTGAGTGTGTGTGACAAGGGTGTTTATTGGCCAAAGCACCTGCACAGTGACTTTCTCCAACACACACCACCTCCTTCCAGGCTTTGGATGTTTTCATTCCTGTTTGAGTAAGATGTCTGAAACATCTGAGGAATGGGGAGGAAATTCACGGTGTGTGTGTGTGTGTGTGTGTGTGTGCCACATGTATAGAAACATAAAATGAGTGGGTTAATGAGTTCTTTCATGTTCCACTGTGCATCTGTATAAAGCCTGTAGGCTTTCCAGAACCTGCCAGCGGAGGTCTGAGCACAGTGGTGTCTGTGAGTGTTGCGGGGGGTGGGTTTCATTGTCAGGTTGGTAATTATCAGATTTGCCAAGGCCCCAGCAGGAGCAAGACACACACACATTCACAAACACACACACGTTAAGCAGCCCCAGGCCAGCTGAACTGAGAGAGAAAGACGTCAGTGGGACAAGTTGACAGGCTGACCCCCGCCGGGGATGACGTTAGGCAGGACTGCTCTGACAGCTGCTTAGTGGGAGATTCTGCCTGCTCATCCTCACTTGCAAACACACACTCTAACAAGCTGTGACACACACAGGAAGAAACACACACGAATAGCATTACACATCTGTAGTGTATGCAGCCAAATGATCTTGAAAACACACTTTTACACTCAGCAGAGATCAGACAAGCAAAGGTTATGAGACAAATCCACAATCTGGTTATCCCGAGTTAACTGATTTCTTCATGGTCTGCTTGAGGAGGACTGGGGAGGAAATGCATCACTGTGGACAGGAAGTGAGTCATCGGTTGGACAGTCAGTATCAGGTGATACCAGTTGTACTGATTCACTCCTCACCCTACAACTACAAGTAAAACAAGCGGACTGTAAGTTGTCCCCACAACTGGAAATGTTCTTCAGATGTGTCCGAGCTGAAACTCTGAATCAATACAGTCCAAAATAACCCTGGATTTGGGAACTGGAATGGATCAGCGTTGGATTGGGGTTGGGTCACATGTCAGACATTTACTATATGTGGAGTCCAGCGTACCGTGAATCAGTTGGGGCTTTGTGTTGGTTGCAGTTGGTATCAAGTGATGGGTGTAGAAGAAAATTTGCCACGATGAGATGCACGGATGTAATAAGAGACCTCCAACAGCCCACCCCCATCTCCAACCATGCAGCGCCGGTCCCAAGCCCAGTAGAAACTGGCGAGGGCTGCGTCAGGAAGGGCATCCAGCGTAAAACCTGTGCCCAATCAACATGTGGAAAAAATGATTTGTTTTGGTGACGCTGAACACACAGGATAAGCCGAAAGGACAAAAAAACAATATTCACATCGCGAAAACAAAATGCGGCAGTTATCTTTGATATTTTTGCACTGTAGGCTGCAGTATGTGGTTTCATAAAAGTCTAGAAATAGCGTGCTGCCCAGCCTGGTTGGATAATTCACTATTCAATTTATATTTCTTCTCTTTTTCCACATAACTTGTATATACATGCTCGACATTAAAGAGTTTTTACATACATGGAGTCAACTAAGCACATAGGGATACTTGCTCCACCCAGCTGTTCCTCCCTCTGCTCTGCTATGCTCTGCACAGCCATTATATGCTAAAAATATAAAAAAAAGTAAAAAAGTTGCCTACTGTAGCTTGAAGTTAAGGACAGATAAACAGAACACATTGCCATGGAGGGAGGCTGCAGATTCAGCTGTAGCTCACTTGGCAGTTGTCCACAGACCACAGGGTCAGTGGTTCGACTCCTGGCCCCTCCTGCCCACGTGCTAAAGTGTGCACTGAACCGCAGGTTTCTCCTGAAGGGTCAGGTGAGCACTGTGCATGGCAGCCACCACCATCAGTGTGTGTGAATGAGAAGCAACATTGTAAAGTGCTTTGTGTTGTAGAAGCTGAGCATTTACCATTTGCTCATCACTGCCAGTGAGTACTTCACTCTGAAGGCTGCAGCAGTTTCTACCAGATATTCAGATGTATATACATGAAATAATCACATAGAAGATTCCAGTTTAAACGTCTTTTGCTGGGAGTTTAATGTGTACACTCAGTGTCCACTGAATAACATGCTTTGCTTCTACTTTCCTAAGTCCTCATTGGTTAAGGTTGAAAATGAATACTATTAAATATTGAAACATTAAAGCATGTTTCAATGAGAAGGGGAAAAAAAACATATGAGTCACAGTTTCCTGCTCAAAACAGACTAATAGTCAGTGTCTTAACGCATGACTGGAGGGGATCTTAAAACTATGCAGCTTCTGCTCAAAGTGAACCACCAATAAGCGACACATCAGTGCCAAACTGAGCTGTTCCTAACATGTCTTTGAAGGGAACCTCCCAGTCTCTACAGGGCCCCTGAATGTCTCATTGGTCATCACCTCTTGGACCGGCTCTGTGTCTCTGTGTCTCTGTGGCTGTGGTCTGCCATTGACAGTTAATGGGGCGTGGTTTGTCAGCGAGCTATAAGTCTCATTTCCTCCTTTGCGCACAACAACTTGTCAGCGTGGTAATTTACACCACTAAGCTGGGATCAAGACCTTACAGAAAAAGGTTGTGGCGTGTGTGTGTGTGTACTGTATGTCTCACACACACACACACACACACACACCTCCACAGCCCTGCCTCCCTGCTCTCTGCCTTCTTGTCTGTGTTGAGTCTGGGTGATCTCTGACAGGAAGTGATCCGTGTCCCTGCATACACATCAACAAACAGGACCTGGACCTGTGAAGAGGTGGAGGTGGAAGTGGCAGGCGAGGTCAGGGGTCAAAATGGGAGGGGACTGATGACTGACAGCCTCTAGCAGAAGTGTGTCTGCTATTTGTTTGACCAGAAGTCTGTCCTGTCATCAGGCCTCAGACCGGGAAGCTTGAGGACATCACCGAGATGGCTCCTTGTGCTGGTGGAGGTTGGAGAGGACATAAGGTAAAAAAAGAGTTTTTTTAATTATAGGTTGCCAGTTTGAAACCTTCGGCAGGTAAAGAATGTTTGGTGAGTGAAATTTAATTAGCTCCTTCAAGAGATGAATTAGTCTGAAGTTTCTGTCAGGGAGGTAGGAAGGCACATTTCATCCTTTTCATTTATCTTTCACTTATTAGCCAAAACATTTACCAGCTGCTTCCTGCTGCAGTCTGTGAACCTCCTGCAACTGCCACTGCAAAGATTCATGCAAGTGTGGAGTAAATTACGAACCTCAGAAGCTTTTCTGCAGAGGGCAGCATCAACATGAGATCCTGAACCACGCCGGGTATTTGAAAACGCAGGCTAGTATCCCTGAAGCGTCCGGCTGACTGATGGTCTTATTGTTGCCATGCCAGGCGGCTGCTGTCAAGGTTACTGAGCCGCCAGATGAGCTCCGTCTCCGAGAGCGGTCAGCTCCTATTTTTGGGTATTCAGGGACACTTTCTTAGGGGAACTGACGTGGCCTCCCAGCAGCTGATGGGAACTGGACTGTGCACGTGTCCCTATTTCTGACTCGTGATGATACATAAAAGAAGGTTAAATATGTAGACGGACCATTACTTCCACTACTGATGTAAATAATGTGACTACTTCTGCAGAAATATCAGTGTTGATCAATGTAACATGTAAAATTATAGCACCACATGGAAAATATTCTAATAATACATTTGAATTCATTATATTTTTACCATTTGGGAATTTGTTACTATTAAAAATCCTTGGACACAAAATTAAGCAAATTTATTTTCTAATAGAAGATAGAAGCACTAAAAAAACTTTGACAAGAAGTTGAAAAACGTTCACTAATAATAAAGAGACGATGTCAAATGGATTCATTGAATGAAAGTTGGAAAATTCACGCAACAACTGAGATGGAAGACGGAAATAAGAAAGCTTTAGTGGATATTGCAAAGTTTTAAAGACTTATTTTGGGGACATAATAATCAGAAAATAATGCAGAAAAAATCAGCAGTATTTGAATTTGAGTATCTGAAAAGTGTGTAAACAAATATTTTCACACACACTGAGACATTTAAGACGATAGAAAGGTTTATTTGTGTGTACAGTATGGAAACCACATAAAGGCAATAAACTGTAGATGGGAATCACAAACTGGGAGCATGACAACGTCCTGCTGGTGTCAGTTTGTACCACAGAAGTCGGAGGTGATCCTCTTGTTTTGTCTCAGAGTCCTTGACGCCTGCTGTCCTCCCTCCACTGAGCATCTGACAAGGCCACAGCTGCAAGTGCGTGTTTACATGAAACACGCTAGCTCCAAATTCACCATTTCGTTTTTTTATGTGTAGTTTAGTGTCCCCAAACATTTCGGAGGGGAAAGGCGTCTCTTGTCCAGGAGCCTGCTGCCTCGGCCCTGCAGGCTTTTTATTTACAGTGTTGGCGTGTGATGGAGGAGCCCCGCAGCCTCTCCCAATAACAGATTGTCATTTTGACGGCGACGCCACAGGGGGAGAGAGCAACAGCCTGAGTTCATCCCACTGAAAAATGTTTACTGCCTGGAAGGTCACGGGGCCGCATCAGAGGACAGGGACACACACGTCCATGAAAATGCTGACTCGTGGTCACGTTCGTGCTGAGAGCTTGTTGTTCCCATTGGACAGAAGAAAGCTCCTAAACCTCATTTATTAATCTAATAAAGGAGCCTAAAATGGGAAATACCGATGATCAATCATCATTTCTTGTCCCAGCTCATCATTCTGTGTATTTCAGCCCAAAGCAGAAAGGATACATGGGAGTTTTAAAGGACGGCTGCAGTGCAATAAATCATGAACAACATGGAGACTATAGATAGATTTGTGTAAACGAACAATCATTAGAACATGCAGATCCACACACACATATATACACAACAAGACAACTTCCTTCCACATGAATTATAGCCACTCCACAATAGCTCCAATAATAGTTTCCCATCCCTGTGCTGGTGAGAGCGGCGACCCCTCCCTGACCCTTCAGTTCTGGCCAGGGGGGCGCTCCACATTACTTCTGGTTTCATTCATACCAACGAGGCAGTAAACAGACAGGATTTTAAGGAGGTTTAGAACTGGACCAGACGTCATTCGTCCTGCAGAGACACTGGTGGACGCCACCTGAGATAAATAAACCAGAAAAACATTTCAACACTGGACGGGAAAGATGTTGATGCTGTAACTCGAATGCCAGTAAAACATCAACACTGAAGGACAAGTTCACATTTTTTCGTGTCCATCTTAGAGAGTGGTCCACAGAGTAAGCACTGGAGTGGTGTTTGCAAACAGACACTCTGTCCACTCTTGCCTACAATACCCACAATGCAAGTTGATCACAGAAAAGCTTTCAGACATCTGAGGGAATTGTGCTGGTAGTGAAGCTTGGAACCCGGAGATGAGGAGCATCCCTTCTACACCCATAGACAGATGATGAGAAAATGGGTCCCTGAGCACAGCCAGGGGACGTGTCCTCCACCCCTTATTTTTGTTTGGATTCCATTTGGGTTAATGTTACATTTGTCTTTAAGGTTTTGTGAATTTTTGGTAATTTGATGTCTTTTTTTTTGTCTGTTTGAGGATGTTTTATGTCTGTTTTTAGTCATTTTGTGTTAAAGCTGCACTCGTTATGTGTCTGCATTAAGTTTCATACTTTGTCATCGGTTTGGTGCAAACATAGTAGATTATTACAACGCAGCTTAAAACTATGCTAATGCGAATGGTTAGAGTGACCAAAACCAGCATGTCTGCAGGTCAGAAAACCAAAACGATGAGCTGAAAGATGCTAAATTACGCTAAAGCGCACATTCCCTTTCACATTAAAGTCATTTGATCTATTGTTGATATTAATGAGTGCGGCCAAAGCTGCTGATCTCCCATAACTGATATGAATCACACTAGTGTAGCTGATCTGTCTGCTCACTTGTTTCATTCCAAATAAATGTAACCAACGTTTCTGTATTGTAGCAAAACAAAAGTGGCAAACGTGTATTTGACATACTTCAGTGCCCAGAAGGCTAAAGGTTTGGTTAACATCATTTTGGCTAAATAACAATATTTATAATTAATCATATACTTTACCATAATTACCAAATCTTTCAAAAGTGTCACATTAAACATGTCTTTGCTGCATAAACAAACACATGAAATGGTTTCAGGCTACGCAGCAGCTGTGGGCACGTCATGGATCACTGCTGTTTATTCTTTAATAAATCCAGATTTCGTAGCAGCTCTCCTGCTTATCACACCACTCTGATGCAGTACATTTAGTTTGTGCTCGGTTCAACATGGATTTCCCATTATGATCTCCATTGACAGAGACGGTGAATCAGGGATTAGGGAGTAAAGTAACCCAGGTTTCTTTTTGCAGGGAGTAATTAGGAAGTAAAAGCTCAGCTCAATCTGGGAGCGAAGCTGGAGGCTCCAACAACCTGATCAGAAACCACAACCTGAGCTTCATGCTTATCCTGCACTAAATGTGAAGTGTAATGATGAATCTCTTCATCCTCTACTTTCTGGTATCTTCACTTGTTCTTTTTATTCTGTGTAAACAAAGGCCTCGTGCCGTGGCTCAGATTGAATATGTGCCCAAATTTCCACCTGAAGCACCAGGTGACACCTTTTCACTCATATTTACAGTAATACATGTTGCTAAGTGTGGCACATTAGTTTATAGAAAACCATCATTTACAGTCAGTTCCAAATTAGATCATTGACACTGAGCAAAACTCAAATTAAATTCTCCTAAAAGTCCATCTACATATTTTGTATTAATCTTTCTTTTGTCTATATGTTATAAAGTGAGTATTTTACTTAAGTGATTTTTAAGGTACGTTAATGAAACATAGCACATGTGTTTAGTTACTAGGTAATTTTACAGAAATGTATATAACACAACAACAATTATATTGATATATATATATCTATAAATAACTAATACAATATATACATCGCTGATAAATGTGTCATCATGGATTCTGTCATCAGTAAAGGTTTGTTAACATCAGCTTCTACAGTCTGCTGTTCATATATACACTCACCGGCCACTTTATTAGGTACACGTAATTCAATCCGATACAGCCGCTCTCCTAAGAATTCTACATTTACCATGACTCTGTTTTCAAGTTGAAACTGTCAGAAAGGTTAAAAGTCTACCCTCTGTTTATTACGGAGCTTGAAGTGGGAGGTGGAGTCGTGCTGGAGTACATTTTATGGAGAGGTGTCTCTAAACTTGCCCACTCATTCATTTTAAATATGGCGGCCAAAACTTCAGAGCCACCTCTTCTTATAACGCACAACAGTACAACACTGTTTAAAACACATATTTGTACATAACACGTATTTTAATAGGGTTCTTTTCACCCTTTTACCCTTGTACTTTTACTACAGTAAAGATTTTACAGTGGTACTTCTACTTGTTGAGTATTATTAAGCAAAACTTGCACTTTCATTTGAGTATTGTCTGTGTACTTTTACCCGTCTGATGTACCGATGTCCTGCAGACACCCCAAGGAAGGCAAATGTGCAAAATACACGCTGGTGTATGTTTTAATGTGTTAACGGCCTTTTATTTTTTTTTATCTTCAGTCCCTGGACATTTATGCAGAGTGAACGTTTTAGGAACTATGCAGTACAGAATTCAGTTTGCACTGTGAAAAGTCACACTGACTTCATTGGTGCATCTTTAACTTCCTCATCTGATGCACAATTATGTGACTCGTGGTTAATTAAAAAATAAAAGAAATTGCCAAAATAAGCAAAGATATTATTGAAGCAAAGGAGTCACACAGTTTTCAGCTCCTTTCTTCTGAACATTTCATATCATGACATTTAATCATATGAAAACGCACTTTGTGTACAAAACCAGAGAGTCTATGTGGCAGAAATAAAATAAAAATAAAATAAAATTTGCTGCTTGATCTCGTGAGCAGCACCACCCTGACTACTATCAACACTACAGCCCTGCTGACTGCACCTGCTCTGTGTGTGTGTGTGTCTGCATGGTCCTGGGGGAGTCCTGCGGTTTCCCACATCCTGCGACAGCTGAGCTCCCAGGAGAACAGGAAGTGTGGAGACATTTTTCTCTTCCAGCACAGAATTAATAAGAACATATTACATTAAAGAGACGCGTCAGCTGAAAAGGGAGGGGAGTGAATTCCCTGACAGTCATGTGCAGATTTAATGTCACTGGTTCACAGTGAGGGGATTCTGAGTTTTGTACACATGGAAATGGGAGGTCAAGGTCGGAGCAGCAAAGCTGGGAGGGGCTTAGGGGTCTTGCTCAAGGACACTTGTGACAAAGCAGATGCTTGTAGTCTCACAGCTTGAGGACAGCCTCAGGGTCAATGTTGCAGCAAAAGGAATTGTTACTTAATTTTCAGGGTGGAAATGAAAATGTTTGAATTGTAGCTGTCAAAACAAAACTCTTGAAAGCAGATGTTTGTGTGACTGGCTTTAAGTCAAATCCATTAGGTAAACTTACTGCAAATTGTTGGTTTTACTGAACTGGAGCTGCTCCTGTCTTGTCTCTGGAGGGAATTATGTTATCAACTGACAGATATTCATGTAGTTTGAACAATTTTATGAGAAAATGCAGCTTCTCTAAAAACTCTACCCTGAACTTGCCTAATGTACAGATTTGATGACACCAGGCTCCTTCAAGACCTACAGGGGAGCACAGGACTCTCTGTATTCTTACTTGTGGTCATTTCGGCAACTGTAAACCACTAAAACTCGATCTGTTTTTGTTGTGGCCTCAGCAGCTGAACGGATATTAAATCATGAACATTCACACATCTGGGGGGTTTTGCAGCAGTCTGGTTGAAGAAGGCATCAGCAGATGCTCTGATCCCTGTGAAACATCAGCTGCTTTTGTATTTTTCACCGCTGTCATCCTGCAGATTGATGATTGGCAAAACTGCCACAGAGGTGCACATTTCTCCACGGTGGAGTGAACAGAACGAAATGTGACTCCGGGCGTTACATACCGTCACATCACAGCGTCACAGCACGGCCGACACTTCCTCACATTCCTGTCACCGCTCAGATGCAGCGAGAGAGAACTTTGCCATGTTTCCAGCTCTGTGATCTGTTCACCAACACACACACACACACACACAAGTGTATGCAGAGCAGCGAGGACAGGCCTGTACATGACGTGCATAGCTGAGGTGTGTGTGTGTGTCTTTCTTTCTCTATTAGGCCAAAGACTATTTCAGGGTGTGGACAGAGAACACAAATTTGAGAATGTGTGTGTGTGTGTGTGTGTGTGTGTGTGTTTTTGTGCAGTAGCAGACAGCTTGTCTTTGCTAAGATTAGACCTGCACAATCATCCCACAGTTAAATGATCTGCTTGATCCACCGCAGGTCACACACAGCCTGCTGCCTGTGGGCTCCAAAGGTTATTTCCACATCAATGTGGTAAAATAATATGAAAGGATTTCGAAAAACAAAAATGTGGAGGAAATATTAGTGATTCTGAATGATTTCTACATCAGAAATCAAGTGCAAGCAGATTTGTAGCACTGAAAATGTGTTTGTGCGCAAAGTTCAGATGACGCTGGCAGTGAGAAACATGACAGAACCAAGTGTTTCTCAACTTTTTGATTATTTCCTGCTTTACATGAAAACATTATGACATCAGACGTTTAGTATGCACACACACGCACACACACACGTACACACACACACACGCACACACACACTGTGGCTTCAGAAAGTACTGACACTCCTTCTCTTTGAAATTGATCAAATTTCCATTTTGGCTGGACATGAATACACTCAACAATCCAGAATGTCAGAGTCAAAACCTGTGTTTAGGACTTTTTTTACACTTTGCTGTGGCTCCAACCCAAAAACAGCTTCATCCTGTTTGAATTGTTTCTTCCTTTTTCAACATAATTGGTAAGTTTAGATTTTAACAAACTCTAATGAAATATGCTTAAAGAGTGTCAGCATAAAGGATTCTTGAAGAGTGACGCTCACAGTATTTTATTACAAATTTACTTTTATTGTCTAATGATTTGTGGAACAACCTGCACAGATCATAAATAGCAGGTAGTAGCAGGGTTTGTTCATAGAAGAAAGCAAAACAAAAAGTTGATTTCTGATGCATCTTTAACTTTTGTGCAACAGAAACTGTAATGAACATTTTTACTTTTGCATTCTTCATTTGTAAAACGTTGCCTCCCCCTGATGTGCACAGGATTCGACAAACTTTCTTTTCAAAAAAAGGTAAACAGCAACAGAAATATTCTTACGTTTAATTTTAGCTCACATATATGCACAAGCGGGGAAATATGTGACGATCACGGCCAAAGGCCCTGATGCCCAAGACGTCAGGGCCTGTGAGTCAAAGCCTCTGAAGTTACTGTGCATCATTTTTCATTTAAAAGAGCTCAGTTAAAAGGTGCAAATGATGCAAAACAACTGAAAAATGTTCAACAATGACATGAAACTATCCAAAAGGGATAAAAAAAAACGGCCCAGAAAGACACAAAATTGCCTAAAAGAGACACAAAATATCCATGTGATCAAATGATCAAAATCACACAATAGCAGAAAAAATACATTTAATACAACCTGGCGTCCACATGCGTGTACATCACATTTTGGGTTATATTTCCATAGTAGTTATTCCAATCAACTGAGACCTATGGAAACTTACACAAATTAGAGCTTGTGACTTAAGAGGATAATTTTCAAAACACTGATGTAGAATTACTACAAAATATTTAAAAGCGCCTTTTCCACATCTGTGACAACACTGTGAAAAGTATCTTTGTGCAGCGTCACTAGTGTTTAACACTGACAATGGCTCTGACACCGACACACACGTTAATGAAGTGTCGGGGGGAGTTCTGCCAGCATCATGACACGTCTGCAAAGCTAATTACACGTCCAACAGGCTCATTAGCCGATTCGCTGGACTGAGTTACAGCATCAGGTTCGGTTCAGAGGAAACTTGACCCCGCAGCAAACATTGGAGTACTAACACACACACAACACACATGCAATACACCCCTCACACACAACCCACGGTTCTGTCATGGCACATGTAAACCACCACCCTTGTCCGACAGCTTCTGAGAGGTGAAGCAGACTGAAGCTGATGAGCTCCCATCAACTGGAAACACCGATTCTTCCTGTTTTAATTCTGCGCTGATGATTTGGACTCAGTGAGGCTCATTTGAGATGATTTAAACCCTGATATGTACCAACAGTAACAAATCTGAGCCTCCATTTGAAACCACATGATTTCTTCTCCGTCAGCTCAGACAGGGACATAACAATTTAATGTCTTAAGATGCACAAGGCACCGTTTGAGCCCAGTGTAGCTCTGCCTCAGGATGCTTTAGTAATTTGTTTATCGGTTCAAACAACTTACAAACCTTAAGTTGGTTTTCAGTTTATTTTGCTTTCTAATTTCAATGTCGCTCATAAGAGTCCAAGTAAAAATAGAAAAAACATTAATAGTCCCCCAGTCCTGTTCTACCTCAAATGCACATTTGACACCTTCATGTGAGATTATAAAGTGATCATTCCTGCTCACGACCTGCATTTCTTTATAGTTTTTTTAGTTAAATGCATCATTTTTAAAATGTCTCCAGAGTCTGTTTGGAGGCAGAAGCTACAGTCAATTTATTTTACTTTTTTATTATTTAAACCACGAGCTTCTGCCACTTTTACAAACAGTACAAACAGCTACAAACAGCTCTGATATTCAAATGTAGTTTGTTATATTATAATTATTATTATTACAAAATACGAGCTCAGTATTGTTACTGGTGAAAAAGCTGCTGATGTGGAACCTGCAGGTCAAGTTAAAGAGAAATTAAGACCTTGTAAATGTCTTTGCTCTGGAAGTGAAAGTGAAAGTTAATGGCAGGAAGCAGCAATAAACATCCTCAACCCCACCACCCGGGTTTCAACCCGGGGGGGCGGGATGACAAACTCCTGAGCCGTGCGCTGCAGAGCCTTCCCAGCTGGGAGCCTCTGCCCGCTCGCACACGGAGGGGGGCGTTGGTCGAAGTGATCTATTGCCAGTGTCCGTCCGGTCAGAGGAGGGCTGGTCCCGCCTTAGCGCGAGGCTCCGGAGGCCCGTGTTTAAACTGATCCAGGAAACAGGCCTTTCCTACGCCTAAACACGGCCGCTCGGGGTCCATCAACGTATCGCTGCGGCCAGCGAGGCTGCTGAGGTTGGGGGGTGAGTGGCAGGTCAGCGGGGACATGGCGTGTTTGCGCGTTAGTAGCCACTTGTGCGTAATCAATCGTGTGCGTAAAAACGAACGAAGCGCTCTCACCAAGTTCAATCTGAGTTATCACGGAAAGGTTTTATAAACATTTTATGATACGAAAGTCAAGGCAGGTTTATGCTCTTTCCATCCACAAGTGTCAAATCAAGGTGGCAAACATCCAAAGCCAAAATAAATCAAGTTAAAGTGAGAGAATAAAAATAATAATAATAATAAAATGGTAAAGCAACGAATGAAACATCGTGACCAACAACACAAAAATAAATACAATGAAATACAAAAATCACAAGCACAAGGAAATAAGGTTTTCAACTTGGAAGATCTATTTGGAAGTTGAGTCGGACATTAATCTTGGTAGAAAAATGTTGAAAAACTGATTCGTGGTCAAAAGGTTCAGTAGTGAAATGTTGCCTGTAGCTGCACAGCTTTAGTTTGAGAAGATGCAGGAAAGTTTCTGCCTTCATTCAGGCTTCATTCATCAGAAAGTGACAGAGGTCGTGTGAGTGGGAACTTTCTCTGCATCTTCTGAACACGTGAGTTAAGGCCGAACAGCAGAGCAGCTGTGTGTGTGTGTGTGTGTGTGTGTGTGTGTGTGTGTGTGTGTGTGTGTGTGTGTGTGTGTGTGTGTGTGTGTGTGTGTGTGTGTGTGTGTGAAAGAGAGAGGGCCTGTCTAAAGGTTCGCGGATGAGCGCGGTGTGTTTGGATTGCAAATTATAAACAGTGAAAACACCATGAAACACAAAATTATTAAAAGCCTGCGCAGGGAGGTGGAGTCCTGCACAAATGTCTTGAAAGCTGCTCTTTTAAAAGGTTGCGCACTGGAGACGGGAAATGGAAAACAGTGGACGCATCTTTGATGAGTTGAAATGCATTTGCACTAATGGATGATGCAAAGATTAAAGAAGCACAAACGTGGGATACGCTTCAGTAGTTTGTATTTAACTTTTAATAAGAGACACAAAGAGAAAGAGCCAGTGGCTTTTAAGTTCGTCTTTGCCTCCATTTTTGGCCTTAAAACGCGTTCTCCACTCTTGAGATGAGCTCATGTTTCACAAAATACTCTTAAAATACTGTTGACTGAAAACTTTCTATAGCCAGAGCACGAGACTCATTTTGCGGATCAAAATGTTACAGTTTCCTTAACGAATTTTATTTAATTGGCAAATTACATCGTTTTTTGTGTTTGTTTTTGTTTTTGTTTTGGTAAAATAGATGTGCGTTCCTTTAATACACATTTTTATAAATCTGCAGAGCTGAGACGCTCCAGAAAAACACCCTGACACTCGGTCGGGCCCTGGTTGAGCTCAGTCTGCAGTGATTGATGGCTAAACCCTCGGTGGGTTGTAAAGCAGCCAGGGTGGACGCTGTTTAGCAGATAGAGAGCTGATAAAGAAGACGGTCGGTGAGAGAAAGAAAAGGTTGAAGGGGCTCTAATGGTGCACGAGGAGAATCCGGACTGTCTGCGCCGTGATGGAGTGGTCTGTCTCCCCCCCCCCCGGAGGCACTAATGCCCCCCAGTTTATACACAGACAGACAGATTTCTCCTCGGCGCAGACAGGAGGAATCATCCCATGGTCTGAGTTTATCTGGGGAAATTATTCATCATAAAAACGCTCCGCTCCTCGAAAGCTCGGAGCAAATTAATCCCTGCGCTATGATAAGACTAAAGAGCATTAAAAGCCCATTTCTGTTACTCCCGGAGACGCGGCTCTGCTCCCTGTATGTTTCTCTCATCAAATTAGACCAACAAGGCTCCCTGGAAATTTGCACTTCAGTTCAGAAACAACACGGCCATAAATCAGAGCGCCGCGGCTGTAACCACTTGTTTCCTCTGCAGTAATAACAATGGAAGTGGAGTCGATATACTGGGCGGCGGGTCTGCTTCTCTGCACCCAGTTCAAGTTTATTCCACCTCCACCGCGCTGCAATATGAGAAACAAAATAACAAAACACACATTTATCACTCGGGAAGACATCGCCTCCTTTCCTCCGCCGCGGTTATACACAAATCCCCGGCTCTTAATGGCTGTGAGGTGGAGATCATTTACTTTATTTGCTGAGAAGTAAAAAAAAAAAAAAAAAAAAAAAACGTTTCGCTCTCGTTTCATTTCCCACATAAATCAAAAATTCCTCTGCCGGTAAAAGTCGGTCGTTTGTCAGCGGGGTCTGGCCTGCCGGGTGACAGAAAACGAGAAACAGAAGTCCCATTAGGTAAACCATTCAACGCCACGATTTACACAGCAGGCCGGGCGGCTTCATAAACACAGGCCGCTGCGTCATGCGGCGTGTAGTGGCCGCATGTGGGACGGTCAGAGGCCTGGTCTGCACTTTGGACGCACCGGGGATCAGAATGAGGCCGAAGAGCTGCATCAGCAGAGAGGAGGCCTGACGTGGAAAACACCGTGACGTGACATGGTTTTTGCGCTTTTTGCCGGTGAAAACCGTGTTAAATCTTCTCCTAATTTCAATTTATTAGTATCTATTCTTAGAAAAAGTTCAGGTGGTGTTTTGGAAATTAAAGCCTATTTTCTGGAGGTGTGTGTGTGTGTCCTGCCGGGCGGACATCACCGATATAGCGTCTTCCCGCTCTGCTTAATGGAGCTATTACTGCCTGCAGCCTTGTGCTATCTAAACACACACACACACACACACACACGCACAAGTAGACACGTGCTCGAATTACCTTTAACTGCAGGCAACAGAAGCGCGCGAACTTTTACGCACGAAGGCGAACGCCGGAGATTAAATCCGCTGTCAGAGATTTTAATTTAAATTTTTACAAACATTTCACTTAGGTAAAAATATTACAGCAAATAGTCTCTGGTATTGTTCAAGTTTTGTTTTTTTTGTTTTTTTTTCAAATATTGGTTCTAAGATAAAAAAAAGTTTTCGCTTCATTTAAATAAGGACTTTTGAGGAAAACCTCCATGAAACCTCCCCCTAACCATCATTTCCACTTTTTAAATTAATTTGAAAGTGAAAGGGGAAAATGAATGTAATTTCACGTCAAAGCAGTGAGACCCTGCAAACATCCCAACACTGTTTGTGTGTAAATCAGCAAAACTTAAAAAACGATTTTTATTTTCACGCTTACATCTGGGAACATTTATTGCTCCTAAAAGGAAAACAAATCCTAAAGCTCCTATTCTGTCAGTGACTACAAATTTTTCATCGGGAAAGAGAAACTTTTTTTTATTCAAATCTCATTTTTTACCTTGTATTTTATTCTAATTAGAACCGTCAGGAGGAAATAGATAATAATCGAATTATATTCTTAACATTTGCTCTAAATTGTGTCATCTCCAGTTTTGCTTTGCTTTCAGAGGTTGATTTAGGCCAAATTGTTTTGTATTCACATAGAAAATATTCGTTGTTTATGGATAATCTGTCACTTTTAATTTTTACACTTTCCCATGGATATTTACACACAGTCTGTTTTCTTTGTGCTACTGAACCACGTGTGTGTTGGGCTTTTAAAATAAATGCTGCTGTTGTTCTGCTCTCATTTAATCCGCACTTTGTGCCACGACACTCTGCGTGTTTGCTGCTACGAACAACCTCAGGTAGTGTGTTTGTGCTGCTCGTTAACACTCACTTCCCTCTGGAAACCACCAAAACTGTCCAATGCTTCCAAACACATCCACGCACGCACACACGCGCACAGACACACGGGGATGGCTGCTGAGATTATCTGTCTTCTTTCTCCATCCAACCATCCCGAGCCGCCTGGCGCCTCCGCTGGGCTGCAAATGACAGCAGACAAGAGGTGTAGCATTTCCTATTGTTACCTCCTCCATCTATCTCACATACACACACACTCACACTCACACACACACAGACACACACACAAAATGAGAGAGATACTATCAGTGCTAACAGCGTTAAAATCTGACAATCGGTAAAAAAACACTAAAGTTGCAGTCTGAAGATAAAACTGCATCACAACAAACACAAAATAATCCCATATACAACAGATTATAATATAATGTAATAAGGTAAAAACAGTGATTCCCCAGAAAAACTTTGTTTATGATAATATTGTGATTAGTCAGACTTTAATTCTGCTTATGATTTAGTATTAGCAAATAACAACAATACAAAGACTTTTTTTGGCAGCAGGTCTCTGAACCTGTCAGCTGACGCATCATGGGCCTTTAAACTAACTACAACATTTAATCATTTAATCAACATTTAAACATTTAATCAATTGTTTAATTTTTTTTCACACGGAAGATGAGCTAGTTTCCATTACTTCCGATACAGATTTAAGTTACATGAAATCTCAGCTCTGTCAGGGACATTTGTCTCATTCGTGCTCTTCAGTCTGGGGGATTCAACTCAGGGTTTTCCTGCATCACTTTATCCATGATGACCGAACCCCAGGGTTCCCAGTCAGGATCCCTGAGGTTCACACACAAAACCAGCAAAAAGGCAGTTAAAATGAACTCTGTTTCTACCAGCTGCTGAGAGGATGTTACAAAGTCTCCATGAGCAAGTCTCTATTTTAGGACGACAGGTTCCTGTATCAGAGCTGGAACCAAAAGAGTGAGGTGAAGAAGCAGCCCGTTCTCATTCCAGAGGCATCAAAAAGTGCCGCTTTGCACGGTCCCTTCTGACTTACATGCTGACAGGTACCTAGTCGCATCGGGAGCGATAGATGGTAAACCAAGACACAGGACTTTCCCAGGGGTTCGGTTGTGTGAATAAATGTTTCACAAGGTGGCACACGTGGTTAGTAGGAAGCCATTTGTAACTTAATGTGAATTTCTTGTAACCTAACCTTACCATGACCTTTTTGTGCCTAACTGTTGTTGTTTCTTTACGTAACGTTGCCCTGAAGTTGTTTTCCCTGAACACAATTTAGTTGTTTTTTTGTGTGTGTATATAAAATAGTTCCCGTACTGTCAAAAGGTTGCACTGCTGGAGCGTCCAACACTGATGCTAAAGTGCACCTGCAGCGTCAACACTGGACCGCAGTCGTTCCCAGGGCAACGGTTGGGCAAGGTGGAGCTCCTGGAGCGTCCAAAAGTAACACAGAAGGTACCTGTGGCGTCACTATGATACGTCAAAGGACGAACAAAGCGACACAATTTCAGGCCTTAGGAAGCGTCAACATCTGACGCTGTGGAATGAGAGTTTTCCTGCAACTTTCAGAAAAGCAACTTTGTGGGTTTGTTGGTGAAAAATATTCAAAGACTTCATTGTTTTATTTCCAGGTCAGTGCACATGACACATGTTTTATATCTGAGCCAAACATTTTTCAACCAACATCAGTGTGTTTTTATGAAAAAGTACATATAAATTTCAACAGCAGGTGGTCACAGTTGTTGCTTAAACAAAATGGTGACACAAGAGCTGTGTTTGGGGGAATTCATAGTGAGCTCAATGGCACCAGGAGCCAAAATGTGTCCGGATTTTTGCTTTCTTTCCCGCTTGAGTCAACATAATCAAAATTAAATGATTTAGAAAATTCAGGCTAAACATTATGTAAACACTTCCTCCCACTAAAAACCCTGCGAGGACCCCTGGAGCTCCCAGAACCCCAGTTTGGAAATCTTTGTCTTGGAACAAGCATCCAACCAAAAGCAAACATCCCGTCACTTTACTTGAACTAAAACAGTTTTATTTTCTTTCCAATACTGCAGAGTGTTGGCTCATCTGACGCACAGAAAACACAGCGCTCAGCCTGGCGTCACTGGATTTAATGCTTATTTAAAGTAAATGGAGGCGGCTGGGTGCCAGTCTAAACACTATCCTGCCTTGTTTGGCACTTTTTTACGAGGACTCACTGATGATGATATAGCATGAATTGGAAGGAGTCACTAGGGGCGAGTCTACAGAGACAACTGCCCATATATCTGTCTGTTCCCAGCTACAGACGGAGCAGAACAACAGGATATTTACTACCTGTTGGACATAGGACACAGCGAAGCGGAGACCGAGTGTCATTCACGTGTCTAGTTGTATGCAACAGGCCAACACATGTGCATTGAATCTGGCAACAAAAACAAAACTGTACAAACCTGGAAACATAAATTCTGACATTTTCCATACCCCCCAAAATGGATTATGTTCATTTATAATTTAAATTCTCTTGCTTCAAGATATAAACTGATTCCGGGGCCCAGGTTGATATGTTGAATGTCCTCTGGTGTAGACAAAAAAACATTTTTTTTTTTTTGGCTTTTTCCTGCAGTGATGAGAATAAAAATCTGAGAAATATCTCAAAAAGTTGTCTTTGGTGAGGAAACGGCTCTGGATAAGCGTGTTTCTGGTCAGCTGAAATTTTTACCATATAGTGACCATAAACTAAACTTCTGCTCTTTCTGTTTAATTGACAAGCGTGAATAAATATATATTTAATATTTGTTAAACTTTCAGCTTAGATCCATATGTTAGTCAGATTAGTTCACATGCAGTCCCTTGGTTCTTTTGGGTCTTTTGCAGCTTTTGCAGTCAAATGAACTAAATGATGGCAAATTTCTTACACGCATGGTTATGTGTTAAGAATGATATTTTAGAAATGCTCATTTCTACATAAACTGGCTGCTGTCAGGGCCGGGGTCAGAGGGGTGACCCGAGGGGCACTGGCCACCCCCTAAACCTGATAGGCCACCCCAGGTGTCAAAACCTGCCAGAGAGACAAGGTACCTGCTGTAGAACTTTGAGCACAAGGAAAACTGAGCCAATCTGAAGCTGAAATAGACCCCGCTCACTGTAAACAGATCTAATTTTATCATTATTATGTATATTATTATTTAAGGTGGTTTTATTGTCACAATATATTTTTGGAGGAGTTGGCCCCATATTGGGATGGATTTATCTCTTTCACAAGCCGTGTGTTATTATTTGTTTCAGACTATTTTAAGTTTTTTGGAAGAATCAGAATAGTTGACTAATAGTTGACAAATCTTACAATGAACAAAGAACAAACACGTTATACACTCACTATAGCCAACAATACATGGTTTTCCATATATTATCCATATGTTGTAAATCATTTTCCAAATGTGCCCCAGTCTGACCAACCCAATAAAAAAGTTATCTAGATCCACTTCTGGCTGCTGTAATAAAAGGTCAATGAAATACTTAACAGGAGATTAACACGCCGTGAGTGTGGCATCATCACACGAAAGGCACCAGGTAAAAATGTTTCTTTCACACACACACACAATGTTACACACAATGAGATTTTTAAAACACTAAAGAAAGTACTAATACCTCGACGTCTACCTTTTAATAAGTACAGAGATTAAAAAGATAGTTTCAAACCCTTATCTCTGTAAAAAACACCAACACTGAACACATACTGCATTAAAAGTAACATTTGAATTGTTATTAAGAAAATGGAACAAAGTTTGTTGAGCCGGATCACACGTGTATGAGATTGTTAATATTAATGCATCAGTTCCCCGGGGTTCAAACATGGGCAGTAAAGAAAAGTCAGATGATGTTTAATGGTAGAGGAAACACACACAATGTATTTACCCGAATTTGTCAAAGTAGTTGGATACTGAGTTACTTCCCACCACTGTTTAAACCTGCACTTATGTAACAATAAACAGATTAAAACATAATAATAAAATTTAGTAAAAATGAGCGGTTTATGGAGGAGGACTTGAACTTGATTTTTCTAAAATCCTGGCTGAAGCTCGGTGCATCAGAAGATCACACTGGCACCATTTCCATCTCTTTATCAGAACTTTGGGCCTAGAGCTGGTGACCAGACGTAGACTTTCATGGCACAAACCCATGTGGATTTTGAAATATACGCATTTCTTCAGGTTTTAACAGATTTTCTAACATCTTACTTTGCGGAAAGTTTCCCAGGCTGATTTCAGCTCCGTCCCCTGCCCCCGGAGCGCAGCAGGGGAGCACCTGCCTTGTGTCCAGAGAGAAAAAACCCACAAGTAGAGCGAAGGGAGCAGGGTGACCGAGGCGAAGGGTCCTGCTGCAAAACGGAAAGGGGAGCTGATAGGGGGAGATTAGACCAGGCTAAAAACGTCAGTCAGTTTTCTTGGAGGAATTTTAATTGCCCCCTGGGGGGGGGCTGCCTATCGGCCCAGGGCAGTTATTAATACAACAGCCAAGATAAGGAGGACGGAGGGACAGGGAGCGCAGCGGGCTGCTGCAGGACAACACAGGAACACAGGATAAGTCAGAGCTGTTTAGAGATTTCATGTAATTTATAGGTGTCGGGGAGTAAAAAGTACACAACAGAAAACTGAAATAAATATTAATAAACCTGCCTTTTAATCTTTTTTTTTTTACCGGCGCTTCATTTTTAGTTTAGAGTATCATACGCATTGAAATATGAGATTCTATTTGTGCTGTGGGCCAGTTTCAATTAAACCTTCAACCACTAAAACTTTCAACAATCTTGTCAGTACCTTTAGAAAACATGTGGACCTGATGGATCATGATGTTTTCCGGGCACTGGTAACAGAATTTGGGCCATTTTAAGACTAAACGTTCCTTAAAGCTCTGGGTTAGAAGCCAGTGCTGGGTGACAAAGGTTTCATTGTTGGTTTACGTGGCAAAATCTTCACCCAAGCCAATAGAAACCCGCAATTATGAACTAGGTGCAACTAATTTATAAGCCACTGACTCTATTCTCCCTTCGCGTGACCGTTGACCTTGATGAACGCGCAGTGGCCTCCTCTGGCACAGATTTACGCACGAACAACCACCACAACATGTGGAATGTTAAAAACTGCAAACAACACGTTTAAGCACATAACTACAAAAGTAAAAAAGTAATATAGCAGGTCTGAAATCACAGAGCAGAGCCGTGAACCTGCTTCCAGTAATAAACTGTGCGTAAAAGGCTGTTGTAGCGCGCTGAGCGAGCACATAGGGATCAGTACAGTTCTCTGTCCACCATATTCCTACACGTCCCAAACAAAACCAGTAGGTGAATACACGTCACGCATGCCCCGCCTTCCCCCACCGACTCTCTCTCTCTCTCTCTCTCTTCCCTGTTTCAAACGCTTCCCGTCCAGTCCGCACGGACTTTGCATTTCACACACACCCCTCCCCCTGACATCACAAGAGGCTGAGGCGCCCCTTCGCCCCGTTTTCGAACTCCACTTTCAAAGCCCGACATTACATCTGTCAGACTGGAGCCCTGCATCGACAAACCCGGGACCAATACCCATGTTTTCGTGCGATGAGGGATTCCACAGGCTTAACGCACCTCCAGTTACCAAAGAAGGGGCTATTGGGCTCGATTGTTTGTTAAAAAAACAGGGGAAGGGGAGAAGGGGTGTGCATGTTACTCGGTGGGCTTCATTTCCTCGATGCTGCAGAGCAGGAGCTGGATGACATGATGCTGCAGAGCCCGCTCACCTCCACGCCGTTTTCTGTCAAGGATATCCTCAAGCTGGAGCAGCAGCAACAGCAGTCCGGGTCTCTGGAACTCCAACACCGTGCCCACACCCAACAGCACTTGGCGGGGTCTCCTCCGCAGCAGCAGCAGCAGCGGCAGCAGCATCAGCATTTCCAAACCCCGGCGTCCTGCATGCTTGCCGGGAACCGGGACAGCCCTTCCTTCTCGGACGGAGAGGACAACCTGGCCTACCTCAGCGCGCTAGCTGTGCGGGAGGAGGACCGAGGAGAAACCAGCCTGTCCCCTGACATGTACGTCCACCCCGGCCTGCAGGGAGCCAAGCTGGAGGCCGCCGAGCTGGAGGAGCAGGAAAGCAGTGAGTTGAAGCACAAGGTGCTACAGTAAAGGCTAGACAAAAGGGCAACAAAGGAACAGTGCAACGCCAATTAAAACTGTACAAATCACAAAGCATTTTACGGAGAAAAGAGCAAATATACATGTTAATAAAGCAAGAAGCTGTCTGAATCTGAATGGCCCGTTTCCAAATAATTTGCATGCCACAAAAACACATAACTTGCAACCTTCATCTAATTGGTGTCGCTGCAAAAGTGTTACGCACAATGTAGTTTATTTTTAAATTGTGCATAAAAATTCTGTTTGTGTCCAAATAGTCTAAATAAACGTTCAATGCGAGATTTCAAACCTCGTTAACGCACATAATGCGTGAGTCAACTAGAAAAAGTAAATTTGCTTATTAATATTATCTGAATGAGAAAACAGCTCCTTTGCGAATAATTCTCAGCGTTTTCTTTTTGATTTATCCGATTATTTAATAATGAAGATGAAAACCCACTACAGCTTAAAATACACTATGTGTATATGCGCAGAATAAAAGTGAAGAACATATTGCTACTCCGCCTGTCCTCAGAGACCTGTCCTCAGAGACCTGTCCTCGAGCTCTTCCACCTCCTAACACTAGACATTATTCCAATAAAGAGCTTTCAAATGGTGGAAGTCAGTATCACCGCGGCCAGAGGCCTGAGACCAATCCAGCAAAGTCTGGAAATGTCAAACACTTTGTAGTGTTTGAGCTGTGCGCCTGTTACGCGGAGTCTGTTATGATGTGTGGACTATAAACCGACAATTAGTTTAAAGAGGCTTGTAAAAGAAATGACACAGCGAAGTAGCGCTAATAAACACATTGAGACAGCAGCCTCGACCAGACACACAGGCTGAGATTGTTCACATGGAATTAATCAGTTCCGTGAATTGTGTTTTCATTTGCGCCCATGTTCGGGACGTTACTAATTATACGCCACAATCCAAACTATAAGTTGCCAAATCACCGATAAATATGTTTTTTCTATTTATTAGCACGTTTTACTCTCCGGGCATCAGCCTGTCCTAAATTATATCAGTTTACTTTCTAACTAACTTACGCACTTATTTCTAGTTTTGGCTAAATCTGCACAAACAACGCGGATGTCCCGTCTTTGATTGTTGTCTCAGCTGTGATTTGCTTTGGGTTTGTCAGGTACAAGTTTCCGTGCTCCTGTTTGAAATATTAATATTCTCTTTTGAGGCACAGGGAGAAACGGTTCATGGTTTGAGTCCACGAGTGTTAACACTTGTTCTGTGATTTTCCCCAACCTGCTCAGAGAGCTGCGGGCTGGTGTCCCGGGAGGAGGCAGCGGAGGGCGGGCAGGGAGACTCCGAGAGGCCGGCGCAGAAGCCGAGGAGCCGGCGGAGACCCAGGGTGCTCTTCTCTCAGGCGCAGGTCTTCGAGCTGGAGCGGCGCTTCAAGCAGCAGCGCTACCTGTCCGCCCCGGAGCGCGAGCACCTGGCGACCACCCTCAAACTCACTTCGAACCAGGTGAAGATCTGGTTCCAGAACCGTCGCTACAAATGCAAACGGCAGCGACAGGACAAGTCTTTGGAGGTGGCGGGGCAGCACCACCCTCCGCCTCCGCGGCGCGTCGCAGTGCCGGTGCTGGTCCGGGATGGGAAACCGTGTCTGGGCGGCGCGCAGAGCTACGCCGCCTCCGCTCCGTACGGATCCAACCCGTACAGTTATAACGGATATCCGTCATACACATACAACAGCCCCGCGTACAATTCCAACTACAGCTGCACTTACACCAGCATCCCCGCCCTTCCTCCGTCGAACACCCCCAACGCCTTCATGAACATGAACTTGGGAAACGTGAGCGGCCTCGGCAGCTCTCCACAGGGCCAAACACATCAAGGGACAGCGGTCACATCCTGTCAGGGCTCGCTGCAGGGGATCCGAGCCTGGTAGTCTCACCAGAACAGAACTAGTGTTCTTTTTTTATGGAGCTCTTTCACTCTTGGTCAACCCACAACCTTTTTAGAAGTGTGTGTTAATTTGGTCAGAGCGCATCAGAAAACAGTATTGCATATATAGCTAATGGCTGCGAGATTCACATGACAGTAAAGATGAAAATTTCACTAATATTTCCGGCTACTTTAACTGTATTTCAGCTGACATAGTGTGCGTAAAGGCTGGACGTCACACTGCTGCATCTGAATCGCCTCAGCTTGGGTTTTCTTATTTTTTGTCCAATTATTGTTGGTGCTCTAGTTTGGCACTGGTAGGCCCGAATCACAGGAGGGATTACGCACAAGTTTGCGCATTTGTCCTTATTTGAACTCTAAATGATGAATCGATGTTTGTTTTTAACATGGTATATTTTTGGGGCTACGGAGAGATTGAAATGCTTTAAAGTGTATTTGGTTCAACAGAGAATTGTTTTAGTATATTTCATCTATTCAAATAAATCAAAGAAATTTGAGAAGGTGCGTTTTGATTCTGTATTGAAAACTATTTTTTATTTATTTATTTATTTATTTATTTTTGGGCTGGTAAACTTTGAGAGCAAGAAATTGAAATATAAGTATTTGGGGGGTTGTATACATCACCGTTACAGAAGTGAAACTGTATTTTCCCCGAAATAATGAGCTGTGGGAATAATAGTAATAATAGCCCATATTAATGCTTCCTTGCGGGGGTCACTGTACCATAAGTGAATCAGATGCACGATGGCAATTTTTGCTCATAAACATATTAAGAGGAGAGCTGCTGGAGAAGGCCAGGCCACAGGGACTCTTTGTCCCGGTGCCAGGCGACGTGAAAGGAGGAAGTTATTCTCCATTTGAGGTCCTTAAAAGGACGCGATTAAGCACCTAAAATACCCCGAAGAGCGAGTTACAGCCGGGCTAAGGAGCGGGAATAATGGCTCTTATTGGATTGTCGGACAAAAGGTGTGTGGTAGGCAGAGCCGGGCACTCAGCAAAGACAAAAGCGCACAGGGGCAGTGAGATTGACGTCCTAATATTCCCATTTGAGGGACAGGCAGCGGGTTATTCTGCGCGGAGAAGGGGACATGGAGGAAAAATGTGGTCACTTTTGTTCCCCTTCAGGAGGCTTTTTTTGTTCGCGGAGAAAGGCTCTCCGAGATCCCCAACCGTGAGGCTTCGGGGGCAGCCGGGCTGGAGGTGATGGCAGCGGGGAGGCGTTTGTGTGAAAGAAGGGGGTATTATTGCTACAAGTTTCACCATTTATCCCGATGAGGAAAATGGACGGGAGAATTTGAAGGGGGAGCGCGGTGAGGAGGAGGGAGTGAGGTTCGCGTCCTGTAGCCTATTATTTCAGTGTGAGGGTGTTATTTCAGCCCCAGATCGAGCCTATTCTCACAGGTAACAGTCTAATCCTGCACGGAAAACTACTGCAGCGATCTTATGATAAATATTTAGAAGTAAAAAAGGATCGAATATTTCAGCAATAGGAATATTTTGCTGGTCGGCGCGACAATGTGCGCTCTGTTCAATGATCCAAAGTAAATGAGATGAATTTATTGTTAAGTTTGTTCAAATATTAGTTTAATGATTCAATAATCGCTTGATTAACGGACAATTCTTTAAGAGTAATTGGACAAGGATTTTAGGTCATTAAACAAAAATGCAAAAAAATCTCTTTAACAGGCAACACGTCTTTAAACATCCCATTGGGAGGATGTGCAAAGCATCACTGACTATTTTCTAACATTTTGCAGCAGAATTGTTGATCAGTTAATAATAATTTAAAAAAAAGACTACGACTTGCCGATCATGCTGATGTCTGTTTAGGGCCGTGCGGCCAATTTTGGGCGTTTTTAATTAGCCATTAGGCAGAAACGAGGGCTGGAAATTACATGCAGGGTTAAATTTGAGCCCGAACTTCCTTCGCGTATATCATCTGCAGGACAGAAAGTCCTATTCGCTGGAATAATTTCTAATAAATCATCGTGAAAGTTGTGTGAGAATTAGGGAGGCACAGCATCAATTGCTGTTTTTCCCTGCGCGTAATTGTTCCTCCGGCCTGAGAACAGTTGTTTCCCAAACCCATTCTTGTATAATTACACCCACATAGTCATGTCCTAATGTGAGGCAGCAGCTAAGACTGAGAGCAAACAGCAGGAGCCACAGGGACCCCCCTCACTCCACCTCCTCCTCCAGACCCAAAGGCCTCGTTTATTCTCAGACACACGGGTTTCTGGGTAAAAGTGGAGCAGCTGATGAGTGACAGCAGTTCTCAACGGGATAAATGAGCGGTTAGGGACGAAACACTGTCTTACAAATTCTTTTCTTTTGTCATTTTTCAAATAAGTGCTATGATGCCCATAAATACTTTACCAGAGATTTTACGCACGTCTCGTTTCTATCCACAGTTGGTGATAGACACTGGTGCTTTAAAATTGGTCGGAATAAATGCAAATAAATACATTTTGCTGTTATCGGGAGAGATCGGTGCGTGTCTCCGGCTCCGGTCCGTGCCAGACTGTCGGTCTCTATGCTCTGATTGATATCTGTCAGTCTGAGCTGTTAACCAGCTAATCCAGCGTTAGAGTCCATCAGAGAGTCCTCATGCCTTCTCCCTACTAATGGGGATTAATTGAGGGGTAAACACAGAAAGCTGATAAGCTGTGCACCCTTAGGTGCCGCAGGACAGAGACTGATGGATGCAAATAACAGTCGAGACAGAGAGGCGTCGGGACTAGCTGCTGGGTCACCAAACGCAACAGTAATAATACGATTATTATTAGTATGTTTGTATTATTTAACTGTGATAAAGACAAAGGGAGATTTTGTGCATATTTTCTACAGCATATAGAGTATATTCTATAGTAAATCAACAAACACACGACCACTTTTATTTTAAGTATTGCAACAATATGTCAGAATTATCTTAGGCGCAGGTAAAAATTACCATCAAATTCGAAAATACTTTCTGACAGAATAAAACTATTATTTGTTTGGACATGTCTTACATGTATTTCTATAATTTTTTTCCACCCCCCTGCATGTCAATTCCATCAGATATCTTCAATTTAAACTTTTTAGGAGTATTCATTGAAGCTGCCTTCTATCGCTGTTTATAAAATTTATTTCCTACCAATGCTACAATACTCAACCTTTACTCAAGTTAAAGTAGTAATACATTGTAGAAATACTCAACACCTAAATGTCCAGCATTCTATATCTTATATAAGTAAAGATTTGACTTAGATGTTTTGCTGCCTTGTACCTCACTTGTAAGTCGCTTTGGAGAAAAGCGTCTGCTAAATGACTAAATGTCAATGTAAATGTAGAATTACTGCAAAATATTGCTACTGGTATTACTTTTATAATTTTAATATCGCTGATGCATAAACACGTAGGCTGCATTTTTAAGCTGTAGCTAATTTAAACTACTACAAACTATACAGTATGTTGGTGAATCAGTACTGCATGTGCAGTTTTACCGTTTGATATTGTTCCTGTGTGATTTGAGCTGGAAACAACATTTCCACTCATCACAAAGTGAACATGTCAGTTTCACTCTTGCTCGCACACAGTGTGCAGAACAGTTAACCACAGCTGCTGCGTGATTCGCCCTGATCACTCAATCGTAGTCAATCAATCAATCATCACTCTGCACACAACATGCTGTGCACGGGTGCATGAATGTGTTTGCTTTTCAAACTCTCGTGTGCTGACTTTGTTCATTTCTCTGACGAGACGAACTCCCTACCAAGATGCAACGTGGTTTTCAAACACAACCATAACAATGGTTCTGATTTACAGCAGGGAATCTTTCAACAGATTGTTTAAACATTTCTAAATGTTTATCTCTAATCCCATTTTTCTATTCGCCTTCATTATCATACAGAATATCTGTGTACTTACCCTGAATCTGTACTAATTACCCAACCAGTCATAGCTGGCATTTTCCTAACCTTTGCGGTAAAATAATCAGCACGCTCCACCGCCGGTTGCACACGACACACCCTGCAAGTAGATTCATCCCTGCAGATATTCTGTGGGAAAAGAAACGTATAGAGACACTCATTGTGAAGTGTTACATTATTACTCCGAAGCTATGGCCTGAAGGGCAAACATTTACTGCAGCATGAAGTGCTGCTGCTTCAATGGGAAAAGAAGTCAATTTGCACGAACTGGGAGAAAAACGTTGTGGTGGAAACAGCAAACAGGGCAGCACAAAGTGCATTCTCGCTTCCTCTTTCGTATTACTGAAGGAAGCAGGTCCTCCTCCTCGCACATTCCCATCCTGTTGGGCTTTAGTCCACTTCAGAAATTGTGCACAATGATTGTTTACATATCATGTGTCAAATTAATGGGATTTCACCCTTAAAAACATGGGCAACAACGACGTAACACAATTCCCAACTTCTCCTAAAGGGGTTGGAATGATTTCCTCCCTTGTATTACAGAGAGCAAGCATGAAACGCATATCATACAGAGAAAGAACCAAATCCACGTTGAAATAGGTTGGATTTGGGTAAAAATATTTCCTAATTACCTGTCTGTCTTTCTAAAGCAGATTATGGTTATTACTAAATGTGTGAAAAACGTGTGGTTTCTTGTCTGGGTGCCCCAAAGTACAAACTCTGGAGCGTGAGCTATTTACAAATCAGTGTTTTCTCACAGCAATAAGTTGGTTTGCAGTTTAACCTTTTAACCCTCTTACTGCTTCCTCTGGAACTAAACTCTTACTTACTGCTGATGGGAACCTAAGAAGCTCTGTGGAAATCATAAAGAAAACACACTAGATACACTAAACATGTGTGTTTCTTAGAGGTTTTGTCCAAAACACAACCAGGAAAACTTTCTATTAGATCCTGACTAAAAAGGTTAAAATGCTTTCCACAATTTAAAAAATGCCATCAAACAGCAAAAACAGCATTCGGTTGTTTCATAAAATCATAAAAAGGTATGAAAACCAGAGTTAGTCTAATATTACAGTAGCACTAATGCATTAGTTTAATTACACTCAGTATCTAACAAAAAACATTCAAGTGGCCTGTTGAGTCAAATAAAACAAATATCGTGTGTTAATGTTTCTCGTCTCCGTCGCGCTCGCTGTGTCATTATCAGTTTGGAGAGCGTTTCTTGGCTCGGCTCAGCGTTTTCTGTCATAACACCCACATGTTGCTGCAGGAGCTGCTGTGCTGTGCTGTGCTGTGCTGTGCTGTGTGTGCTGCTCTCACCATTGGTCATTTTCAGGGGCAACGCTCCGCCCATCAGCAGTCGATCAATGAGCTGCTGAGGACTGACAGGCCCAGACAGGCTGCATTCACACACAGACGCTTAAAGCAGCTTACAGTAGAGGCCTCGCAGCATGTATATCACTGCTACTACCGTAACGACATGACTACTGCTACAAAAGCTGCTACAACTATTTTTATCATAACTGCTATTTTTCGCCAGACCAACCTGTTAACTGTTCCTCGGGTGATAATGCTCGTGCCCCACTCACCCATTGACCTTTCCTCTAGTTGTCTAACGTTATGTTTCTCTATGCTGGAGCAATGCCTGGAGTCAGATTTTCTCTATGGTGATTTCACTAAACAAAATGAATTTATGAATGTGGAACAGCACTAAACTGACCCAGCGATCCTCCTCATGGTTACCTCACAGGGCAAGACTCCCTCTGAGGTAACAGCAGCTCCATTCATTTCAATGGAATCGACACTATTTTTTAAAGGGGCCAAGTAAATCTGTACACGTGTGAACAGTGGGGAACTGTCAGCAAGGACCAGACAGCAGACAGCTGTGAGACAGGATTCAAGTGCAAAAATATGTCTTTGGATAAACTAAAGAATTTATTGTCTTGTAAGCATTTGCAAACTTGTTTGCACTGGGAAGGGAAATAGGAACTCGAGGAGTGATTGTGCATGTTGGAGGTTAACCTGCCAGCTGCAGCACAGTTCATAGTGCTGCACTTATTTTTACACAATAAAATTAGTAGTATACAAGCTTTGATACTTCCATCTGAGTATAAGGTGATGCCCCTCATGTGGGGGGACCTTTCCCACCCACTCTGAAGTTGGACCCTGTGCTGCCCTGTCATTCATCAATAAACCTCACGAAAACCGATCGAAAACCGACTAAGTTTCTTGAACAGCATGTTCTGTAACAACATGCAGATGAAATCGCTTTGCTAGGTTCCAGTGTCACTGGTTCTTTAAGGGCCCTTATCTTTCCAAACAAATTTGCAGGTAAATTAGCACCAGCAGAGCCAGTAAGCCTGGCGCATTCAGAGCCACTGAAGTTCTAAGATCCCGAAGCAGTCGCCCTGCTAACATTAGCAATTTAGCACGTTAAGAGTTGTTGATTGATCTATGTGAGGAAAATCGATGGTCAGTTAATATAGCTGTACTGCAAGATGCTGGAAAACGTCTGTCCAGTCACAGACTGATTATGACATTATTTTGTGGTAGTATTGGTGCGTTTGGTCATTTCAGGTCTACCTGTAGCCATTCGCGCTGGTCCTTAGTCATATTACGTCTATTTTTGGGGCATGCTGTGTTTTTTTAAACATTTTGTGTCCATTTTTGGATGTTTTGCATCTGATTTATCTCATTTTGGATAGTTTTAGACAATTGTTCATCATTTGGTTCTGGTCTTTTAAAAAAGCTCTTACACCTAAGAAATAGGAAGAGTAACTTCAGAGGCTCAGGCCCATGGACCTGTGCCCAGTAAGATTATTCAGTAATGAACGCATGCGTTCAGTGTTTGGTTAAGGACGCTTCAAAGTGAACAGAAGGAACCAACACGGTAATTTGTGCATGACTCATTCTATTTTCTAAGCCACGGCTGCCAAAATGCTAGCCCCATCAGCAGGATAGGAAATGTCCTACATAGGAAATAAGTGTTCAATATTAGCATGTGAAAACAGTTATTTGCATACAGCTTAAGACTAATAAACATTAAATCAAGTGAAAACCACAATAGCCACATTTTTACTCTATCCACGTTTTAATGAATTACTGATAAGTGAATAGATGGTAAAAATATTCTGTAATGAGTATGAGCAGTGTTTTTGCACCTCCTCCATAAACACTAGCCTAATAAAGGTGAGTCATATTGTAAATGGTTTGCTTATGAATTATAAATAGTGCCAAAAAAGAAAAAAGAAAAATCATATTGTAGGTGTAAAAGTTAATTTGTCAAAACTCTGCTAAATGTAAGCTCGACCGTGCTGATCTTGGTGGATCGCAGCCTGTGGGAGTATTTTAAATAAGATATCCACCAAGTGAAAATTTGACACCTACGAGCTTCAGCGTAAAGTGCTCTTTAGAGACTGCACAGTGTCTCCTCCGTCGGCTCGCATGTAATGCTTCCTGACGTCAGCGTAATAGATTTTGCGATGGACATGGATGTTTGGACATATCTTTTTAACTGGTTTTCCGTGTCCTGGGGTGGGAGATGGGAGGAAGGCCAGCCAAGAGGACGGCTTTGGCTCGTTCATCAGCCAGAGATATCCAAATATTTATCCTGCGATCCACATTTATCCATTCACTGGTGTGACTTTCTGGGTCAAAAACGTTATGTTTCTGGGAAGATACACGAGTATACAATGTTTATTCAATGCTACCCACAGAGATTTATCCTACACTGTCAGGGTTTACAATAACACACATAAATTGTAGTGTGTGTCTCACTAAAAATCATTAGACTCACTAATTTGAGTCCTACACCAGCTGGGAAAAGCTGGGCGGGAGACGCGATGAGTAATGCTTTTGTTTGCCACTAAGGTTCTGTTGAACAAGGCACTAATAGCTGATACAGCAACGATCGTGGTCCCATCAGGAAAATCGCAGGCTATTTTTGCTAATATTCAGCTTGAGGAAAAGGTTTGCACACACACCGTCAGGTCCTCTAGACCCACAGGCTCCGACAGGGAGGCGACTTGTAACTTAAGTGGAAAACATTCTTCTATGGGTGAGGTGTGGCACAAAAAGCAAACTCAAGAGGGTGACGAAGAGCAAAAAGCCTTAGTAAAAACTGAATATACATCCTCGTACTTTGAATTGGCAAAAAGTAAAACGCAATTATAATCATGAAATGGAACTAATATTGAACAAACACTGAGCTATACCACAAATGTTCCTGAAAGTGACAAAAAACGGTGACAGAATGTATAAAAAGCAATGGTACAATAATGAAAATGAAATGTTCCGTTTTAATAAAATGTTCTGTAATACTTTGTGTATCCACTCCGTACATTTACACCCTCCTCCAAACACTTTGAGTGTCCTCTGAGCAGTGTTTGTGTCAGGTGTAAAGCCCATTCCTCATACGATAATTGTCCCCAGTCTATGAGATTTCTTGGTCGTCTGCCACGTACAGCCTTCTAATCTACCCACAGGTTTTCCACCGTAAAACATTCACCGTATTCTTTTTAAACCAGTCCTTATTTGACTTTGTTTTGGGATCATGGTCTTGAAGGATCCACACTCTTATTAATTGTGAGCTTTTTGACTGCTGGTAGGAGGCTTTGCTTTAAAATCTTGATAAACTCTGATAATGGACAGACATACACCCCCCAAAACACCAGTCATTTCCTCTCCTCATAGGCAGTTTCTTTCTTGCCACACACACTTCTCGAGCGAATTCTGACCAAATAATTCACTTTAGTCTCATCAAACACATAATCTCCTTCCCAAACTCCTTTCGTTTGTTGACATGCTCCTTAGCAAACTCCAAGTGTGTTGCCACATGTCTAAAAGTCAGCAATGCTTCCTGTGGGCTTCTCTCTCAAACCAGACTTGCGCAGACTAAAGTTGACTGTAGAGATATGGACTTTTATTCCATTGACCCCTTGGAACTTCAGGTCCCCGCTGTTTGTTTTCGCTTCTTACGTAGCTCTTTTCCCCTTCTTGGAAGAGTTAATGTGTCCACATTTCTTCCATTTCTGGATTAGGGTCTTAACATGTGGTGCTCGTATGCCCAACGCCTTTGAAATATCTGCATATCCTTCCCCAGTTTTATGAAGGTTCAGCCATTTCATGTTGAGGCCTTCTGAAAGCTTTTTTTTTTTAATGATCATATTGCTTGGTCAAACTGCTTGTGACAACAGATCTACTCACTTGAACATTTAAAAGTGCAAAACCTAATTTAAACACACCCGCTGACACTCTAGAAGCATTGCAGTGATATCATTTTTCAGTGTTTTGCCTGAACTTTCGTTGCAAACACTCCTTGACAATTTACATTAATTTTGATAAAGAAAGAACATTTGCACTAACTGAATGTGCATTAACTATTATGTTGATGAATAAAGAAACATTTCACTGTTTGCATGGCCTTTTGTTTCACTCTGTTCAAAACAGCACATAAAGATGCTCTAAAAAAGTCAAGTCACGCATACTTATGTCATGTTGGTGTACATTTATTTGGTCACATTGGTCCGAGCACTAATAGCAGTTGGTTACATGACGTACATTTGTGTCTGTTTATAAAGAGGGATAATTTTGAATGCACAACTGCAGTTTCTTATGCATCAAAATGAGCTCAGCAGTAGCACTGTTTCTTATCACATTACGTCTGTATCATGGAGTCTGTAATTACTTACTAACAAGATTCACATGCTGGTTGGCGCCGTAGTCATCGCCTGCTATATGCATCTGGTTAGAAACAGAGCCACATGAAATCTAATAAACATTTACCTAAAAAGCACCATAGAAAAAGCTGCAAGACTGTTCATTCACATTGTTAATTATCCTCAAAATTAAATGTACCTTTCTCCTCAATTATTCATGTAATACTGTTGTTTTTGGTTCCATTAGTGACAAGTTGTACGAAGAAAACATCAGATTTTTGTTATTGTATTAAACTTAAAGAAAGTGGGAAACAACCCAAAATGGCTGCAATTCTCATGGGCTACATCCAGGCTGATAGTTTGACCCACAGTCATCCCATGGAGCTGTTAGCCTCCTAACAGGAAGGTTCTGCAGGGCTCTGGACAGACCTAAGCATGAAACATAGACTGACAGAATTTCAGAACATTCCCAGTGGAATCCTGCTAGTGGGGGCAGAAATCAGTGCAGTATTGTCTATATTTGTGCAAACTGCAGTTGGGGCCATCGCAGATTGAAAGACCAGAAACCTGTTTTGCCATAAAACCCCAAACACATCAGTTATCAGACTGAGAAGATGGAAGGGAAGTGTTCTAATCTCTTTTTCTTCTGTCTTCCTCTTGGTAAACATAAAAACACACATCCATGGGGGGGGGGGGGGGGGGGGGGGGGGGGGGGGTCATTAAAAGCATTAGGAGAATGTGAGTTGGGTCTCTGTCACCTCATTTGTCTTTGTTTTTCCATCTACACACGGACACCTGATGTTGACCTTGGCTCTGATGAGACCTGTTGCCATGCGCCCTCCAGACGTGAGCCTGACCTCACATGCCAGGGCCTTCCTGTCCGACTTAATGGATCTCCTTATGTTTCAGAGCGCCAACGCTGAAAAAGAACAGCAGAGGGAGGGTGAGGGTGCTTTAAAGTGAGACAGGAGACATGAAAGACAACATTTTAGCTTGTAGGCCACGGGGAACGACAACAAACATGGAACCTTGAGCGAAACAGGATCTGCTGCAGAGAAAAGGTGGAGGCGGTGTTTTCTGTCAGTCTGCTTGTCTCTATGTGGAGGTGAGCCTCACTTTACAAATACCTGCAGTAGACAGGTTATCTGTGGGAGGTCTTAGAGGTCACGAAATTACTATTTTTAAAATGTCAACTAAAGCTTTTATTGTTCTGTCACCACTGGGCACATTATGTCTGTTTTAGCTTGACAAAGTTTACACTGTCTCATTTTATGATTGCATTAGTAAATAATTGGACTAACTCCTACATTACCCATTTCAGAGTTTAGAGCAAGAGGTTGTATGAAGCTATTGACAGATTCACCTTACAATTCTATATAAAATAAAGGAACAAAGAAAAATTTCAGATTGTGAGACAGGAAAATAGAAAATATTAATTTAGAATGTTCATTCACATTAATAAAATAACTTGATTATTTAATAGAAGTGGAAAATAGTGAAAACATTTAGTAGTAAAAAATGATTTAAATTAAACTCAATTGATAATAAATTACTTCAAAAGCTATACTTAAAAAAAAAAAAGAATTAAAGTTTTAACCATCATTTGTATTGACAAAAATTCTGAAACCAGCCGACTGAACTGGCAGTGACATCTGCCAAACTGCCTGATAACTATATTAGTTCCAAATCTCAAAGGTTTTTTTTTTTCACTGACCAAAATTTGTGTAAAGCATTTTTAAATAACAAATTCAAATGGAAAACTGGCTTTGTACTTTTCTTAAATTAAGTAAAACAAACCAAAAACACTTGCGTAATTAACAGCCTGTAATTTAGTAGGTTACCCAGTTTAAAGTATTAGTATTACTAATAGTATTAAAAACCAATTGAAAAACATCAATTAACAACCTTAAGCAAAAGTGACAAACTACTCAACATTTCAAGTCAAGACTCAAAACTATTATTCAACTTATCACAACAAAGAAAAGCTACAAATCCTCACATTTGAGAAGCAGATAATTTTTAGTTGACTCCATTATTCAACTAATCACTGCAACTCTGTTTGGAATAAAGTTGGTGTCCTGCTTTGTAGCAGGTTTCTAGTTGAGAGTAATGACTAGTCATTACTAACTGACACAGCCATAATATATGTCTTACCTCTGTAGTACAGTCAACAGGGAAAAAGTAAAGCCACCACTCGACAGTTTTGCATGTGACCACATGCAGCTATCAAGATGAACCCACCACAATGAACTGCACTTACAGGATCTGCTACAGCTCCTGTGCTGAAAACAAAAAAATCAAATTCACAAAGTAACCAGTTACCGTCTTGTTGCTTCTTGCTGAAAGGAATAAAAATAAGACCACTGGACAACTTTAACTCCTCTTAGCGCTTGGAGAGCTAGCACCAAGAGAAGACCCTGCTTCTGCGAGGAGCTGCCTTAGCGTGTTTATTTACAATTCACAAAATACAGGTTCGCTTTCAAACAGTGTTCAAGCATTTCACATTAGTGTTGTCATCTGACAAACTCTCCATTTTTTCCTCTTTTGCTTGGTCTTTGGCTTCCAAACGTTGAAACTTGACTTAGCACGAGGAGGTCTCCTACATTTTTAAATGCCAACATCCATTTTCTCTTTTCCACCCCCCAACACACATATGGACAATCTGAATTTGAAATAATCCACTTTTTCCTTTTTGCTCATTTTCAGATGGATACTTGTGCATTTTCTACAAAAACCTGCCTTTTTGCAGAACAGTCGCGATAAAACTTTTCCATTATCTGTGTAATTCAAGTTCAGAAACTTAGCTGTTCAGAGGTTTGGGGGTTATCGACATTTGCCTATATTTAAATATATTATGTACAAATATTTCCTGCTTTATGGCTTTAAAACAATTATCCCTAAACTTGAGGATTTTTTAGTAGTTGTGCATTGAATGTTTAGCGGCTAACAGAAGGCATGTTTGGAAGTAGTTTCTTAACTCTCTGTACCTGTGTCAATGTCAAAGTTAATTTATGACCTAACAACAAGACATTGCTATTAAGTGCTAAGTTTAATAACCAACACCAGAAAAAAAAAAAAAAAAGCAAAATGTCTAAGGTGCCTCTTTTGTTCGGTCTGCCAAAAAATAATCTTGTTCCAAAACTATAATCTATCATTTTAAAAAATCTAGCATCATGTGAATTAGTGAGATGTATATGTTGTTTTAAAACACAGCATCACTCCACAAACCTCATTATTGTTTATCCAACAGTGGCTCCAACCACTGATAATCTGTAGTTATGCAGTGTTGCGTAGATTTCAAAGCACTTGGCACAAAGATGCTGACAAGTGAGATGATTGGAGCAAGTCTATCATTGTCCTTCAAGGAAGCCTTCCTGTGGTCTGATGCTGTGATGCTATTATTGGGTATAGAGTGTTGTAGGAATGACCCGTTTTGTAACCTGGAAGTTAGCATCTCCCTGGATCCCTCTCCAAAAACTTGATGTCATTTATCTATTGGAATTTGGATTATAGCAACAAATAGGTTCCATTACAAACTGAAGTTCGATGCTTAGACATTTAGTTTAGATATATCCTCACAGATGTTCATCACAGATGAACACTACTTGTATGATTTTTAAAAAGAATTAGGGAGCAGGCGAATCTCTGTCTACGAGATGACATTTAATTTTCCTGACAACCCCTAAAGTCTTTCCTCTTCAAGAAAAATAGCATGACTGGGGTCTGTATCGGATGAATTTTTAAATAATAAAGCATGTCGATCTCATGGAAATCTGTTGTTATGTCAGGTATTTAACCAAACACTCATTCAGAAAAACCCATTGGCTTTTGGATCAGGGAACCAGAGGTGCACAAATGATAACTGACTTCCAGCTTGTAGGAGTTTATCCTACTCCACTCTATTTTGACCTAGTAGTCCGGTTGTGTCAAGACCGAATCAGGCCAGTGTCACTGTGCAGCAGTGTTACAGCTGATTGAAACTGAATTTCAACACTTTAATAATGTAACATACACACGCACGCACACACCCATTTATTAATCGTATGTTGAATACTTTTGTAGTCCAAAACTAATTCTCACTTTTTTTAAAAATATGAATAACTTACAGGCTACATGTTACTGTGGGGGACACAGGAGGTTTAGTAACTTATTGTTGCGTTTAAAGTTCTTTTTACTTTGCTGTGTAGAGTCTCGCTGTACACCAGCACAAATAATCAGATGTTTTTGTAAATCCAGTTGTTCCACCGTTGTTGCACCTCCCCTATATCACAGGGTTAATGGTAAATGTACTGCACTTATAAAGCGCTTAGTAAAATTGTTTCTCATTCACCCTCTCTCACTCATACTCACACAAACACACTCATAATGATGGAGGCACCATGAAAGGTGCTGACCTGCCCACCTGGAGAACCTGGGGTTCAGTGCCTTGCCCAAAGACACTTGGCACGTGGTTACTAGTTTTTACTACTAGAGACGTGCAATATGTGCAGTTAGGACAGGGGTGTTAACCGCATTTACACTGCAGTTCTGAAGTATTTGGACAAAAATAAGTTTTTGTGTTGGCTTTGCACTCAAGCAGTAGATTATAACTACAAGCTCAAAGTGCTGACTTGCAGCTTTTTGGGTATTTAAGGGTTTTCTCATCAGTGTAGGATTTATAGCACCTTCAAATTGTTTTATGGGGTATATATAAAAAAAGAAATGCTACAATTTCTACACAGTTCACTGGAAGTGAATGTATACACCCTCGAGTTAGCGCTGAAGCACTCAATTATAGTAATTTACTGTCAATCCACTGTACAGGAATTTAGGATCAAAACAAAAGTTGACCTGTATGCGATCAAGAGGACATGGGTGTTTGCTCAAAGCTCAAATTAAAAATGTCCTTTCACTATGTTTTACCCTCCATGAAGTATTTGTTTCGAAGGCCAATATGGGGAGTTTATCATGCTGAACACTAACAATAAAAGTAGTATTAGTATCAGATTTTAGTGGGTCAGATTCATGGACCAAGGAATCTTAGCCATTTCAAGGTGTTCTTCTTATGAATAGTTACCAATTAACGTTTTTCCAAACCCAGAGTTGACAAGTTGTCTCCTGAAAGCTGTGTCAACGCCTGCTATGAACTAGATCAAACCGTGCTTTATTGATCTCAGTAAGTAAGAATAAACTTGACTTGTTGCTCCAAAAACTTCAAACGATGGAGCTTTTCAAACCTTTAGATGTTTAGAAATCAATACCGCCAGTGATCGGTATGGTGCAATAAACCTTTGTGTTGTCAATACCCAATCCTACTGCCAGGTATTTATTTGTCTCCATCACGGTCTCCTCGGAGCCGTCTCTCATGCTGCCGCTTGGTGATTATATATTTGAAGAATTCATAGACAGACCAACTGATGGCTGTTGAGGGCATCTGGTAGATGACCCGGGCTTGGACGCCCTTGAAGAAGGCCGGCATGCCTCCCATTCTGTATACTGTCCGAAAGGCCTTGCCCAAACCAGAGATGTGGCGGCTGCCAGGGGCTGAGGCGGTAGCTGCTCTGACTGCTCCAGCTGTTGTTGGCGCCTCGGCCTGGATCACATGTATAGCCTGAGCCTCCTGTGTGTTAAGGAGGGTCTTGCAGACGTCAAGGGGAGTAGTGACAGCAGCAGCTAGTGCTCCAGCCAGCGCGCCAGACACGACATGGGAAGATGGGTTGTACTGTCTGTGGGGGTTGAGGAGCTCCTGGAGGTACTCATAGGTAATGAAGTGAAGTGCCTGGAAGGGCACATTCATGGTCAGCTGGGTGGTGTAACTGCGGTAGAAAGCAGCCGGGCCCTCGCGCCTCATCAAGGAGCCCACACAGTCCAACACCCCGCGGTAAGGTGAGTTGAACATTTGCATTCGCTGCTTCACAACTGAAATAAAGCGAGAGGGGAGAGAAAGGAAATCAGGTCAGGAACACCAGAACCTAGACTGATTCGTTTGCTGCAGTAACATTATGTTATCCAGTTCACAGCTGAGTCTGTGGCTCCACCAAGTGTCCTAATGATAGAAATGCAGCATTAGATCTTCTATAATGGTGGTTGAAGGAGGTTGAGAACATCTATTAATAGACAAACAGCAAGACATGACTGTGCAGAATGTACTCTGTGTGTGTGTGTGTCTCAGGTAAGCTGACATAAGCAACAAAGAGGTTTTACCTTCAGCTGGGTTCATGATGGCGTCGTGCAGCACTGTGGCCATGCAACCTGCCACTCCTGCAGGACACAGAAATCTCTATTATCGTCAAACCAACATTTACCCCACAGAATATAATTTGTAAGAAACTGTAGCTCAGTCGATTTAGCTGCAATACATTTATTGCATTTTTTAAAAATCCCTCTTGTTCTGTTCATTTTCCAGCTATCAAGCAGAGACAATGTAAAAGTAGGTTACAGTAAAATGTAAGCGTTTGGAAGACAGCTTACCATTTGCAAAGTGGCTGTTAGCACCAGGGTGAATGGCATCACTGAGTGAGAACTTGATCTTCTCATAGCAGGCAAAGTATAGTGCGTGGGCAGGCCCCGCACCTACTGCCAGCACGTTCACACCTCTGATGGGCCGCCAAATACCTTCAGTCCTCACTATCTGCCGCAGGGCGTCCATCACGTTTCTGTAGCGCGCCCCAGGCTCAGGCTGCAGACTCTGCATACGCGTCTGTGGTGAGAGAGTACACATTAACATTTTGCATTTACAACCAGATGATTGAGCATTAGAACACTGAAACAAAGTTTAATAAGGTTAGTTGTTATTTTTATTTCTGCAGTGATTGTTTTTTTTTTTGCATGTTCCAGGTGACACCAGTTTGTGCACAAATTTCAACCAGTGTGCAAGTTTGTTATCTCTCCATTGTTTACATCTCACTGTCTACTCAAAGTTGCTATTAATATGTTTTTTTTCACGTGTCTACAGTTTTACTGCAGCTTTCTTACCCAGACGGAAATAACTATAGTACATTTAAGTCACAACCACAAACTAGCAAATAGTTCAACCATTTGCTAGTTTGCTGAGTAGCTTTGCTGAGTAGCTCAAGACAGGAAGTGGTGCATTTCAAATCTGTGACCCAATAAATGTTAAGCAGCAATATTTGCAAAAGAATGTAAGTTATTCTGTGCCTTGTGGTTAAAGCACAAAAATACCAGAGTAATTTACATACAGACTTACACAATTCTGAAACTCCTAATAACATACAATAAAGGAAAGGCCCCTCTTACACAGTGATAAATATTTACAGCAGAGCAGGGGGCATGGACATTCCCGCTCCCAACTTCTGGGAAATGGTAAGTCACGTGGAATGTGCTCAGTCATCCACTATATGAACAGTGGATTATTATGTGGCAGGGTTTTTGTTAGTTTTCAGTCTGCAGAGTGGACAACATTGCTTAACCAGGACTGAGACAGTTACAAAAACAAAATGTGGCATCAGTGAACAATTTTGAGGTTTACGTCTTCACATCACTGCCACAATCCAATCTGCCTTATCTCAATTAGGTGGTTTTGGGAACTGGAAGACAACTAGAGCTAACAGACCCTAAAGCAAGCATAAGTGCATAATCAGACCAGATGGACAGTAGTATGTAGACAATTTAAAGTGGTTGAATATCTGAGTATCCTGTCACGCACAATATTTAGACAGGAACTGAGGCTTGAAAGCTAAACACAAACAGGGTTGTATTTACACTTGGACTTGCCATGAAATATAAATCAGGAGGATCTCAGTCATACAATAAAGGCTACAGTTCAGTAAAGATGGAGTCACTCACTCACTCATGTGATGCATGGTATTATGCATTACTAATTCCTTTGTGAGAAAGTATCTATACAGCTCTTGAAACCAAATCATCTGAGTAGCTCATGTTTTCATCTTTGGCAATGTTACAAAACTTAAACAACAAAGTCATTTTTGCAAATTTCCCAGTGAGAAAAAAACAGAAGCCAGAGTGATGCGTGTACATCATACAACATCATGTACAACTTGAGGTCAGGGTGGTCTGAGTGGCAACAGAATAAACAACAGCAATGCTTTTATCACTTGCTGTCAAGAGTCCCTTCGAGAGATCACAGAGGAGCCTGATACTAGTGGAAAAATTAACTGAAACCATCAAATACCATCATTCAGATGTTGAAGATATTGGCCAACCTACTGTTACACCAACAGGAAATAAAGATTGTGAAAATAAGGAAATCTCTGGTATTCACGCTATTGACCATAAGTTCCTGTAATAAAAACTAACCTGACTTCGAGTGCCAACAAAAATTTGTTTTGCTTTGGCGACTGCATTACCAGCTTGGCTATGAACCGCACATGAACAATCACAGTGACAAGTATAAACATCAAAAATGTTTTGTTGCAACTTGCAACTACACCTATAGTCTATTTGTAGGAATTTTTTGGGCTTTTAATTTCATGGTTTCATTTCATTAGTTACAGGTGCACCAGGACTTGTGAATAAAGGTTTCTAGGTAATTTTGGACAAAGCTTGCTAAAATATTATGTTGAATGTTAAGCATTGCTTCCATTTCCTCAGTGCATATCAACATTTATATCTAGCAAGTTGTTTTAACATGCACTTATCTCTTTAGACTATCCATAATCATACTAAATACACTAATCAGGCATAACTTTATGAACATCATTTGCAAATACATTACAATCCCATACAGTGGTTGTACCATATTTAAAATGAAAGAGGCGGCCAAAGCATTAGAGCCTCATCTTCTCATAGTGCACTCATGTACAGCTCCAGTGTCTTGACAAAATAAAACAGCGGTGCGGCCATGACACTGATTAAAAGTGTTGCATCAGCAACTGCTACAAGGGGCTGTCAGGTTCAGTGCTGTTTTGCTAAAAATGTTATGAGCTGCAAGGAATTCCATCGAACAATATGCAGTGAGGAAGTGTAGCCATGTGATGCATGGTAACATGCAGCCATTGCTCCCTGGGAATTGTTGGGTTCTGTCTATACATCTTTATAATCTTGATTTTATTCTGTAAAGTGCCCTGAGAGGACTTTGTTGTGAATTAGCGCTATATAAATAAAGTTGAACTGAAATAAAGTTGAATTGAAAGTGTCTTGTGTGATTGACTAACGCTCCAGGAAACCATTAAAAATGATCTGTTCCTCATTTACTTATGAAACACTGGGAAATAACACGCTTCCTGACTGTAAAGACATTGTAGTCTTAGTGTCTACAACTGGCTCATGACCAAACAAGTCTAATTTATATGTCGCTGATGAAAAAAATCTATTACTATCGGTCTAAAAGCATCTGGTTTTTGTGGTCAGCCACAGTTTAGATTAGGTGGCTACATCACAGTTGAAGTCCAGAAAACTGCTTTACTCGTCTCATCTTGGCTCAATAAACAGTTCCTTATTTGAAGGAAATACATTGTGTTGCAATAACTAAAGACCAATATTGAACAGTGGTTACTACTACGCTTATCTGCACAGTAACCTATTTTCCCCCTTTACCAAACAGGAAATCATTGTTTACTGCAGTTATACTCAAAAGAGAAAACAATAAACCCAAACAAACTGTTTTCTTGGGGATGATTTTTTTTTTACTTTCCAAAGATTTTCTCTATGCAGAAGTGCATTCACAGTAACGATTTCCTAATCTTTATTGTTATTCTGACTTCCGTACGTTTTTTGGTGTCTAGCTACTTCTGCATACTTTTAGCTTGAAACACTGTTTCAACTTCAAAATGTTCCGCTTAGAAAAAGGACATTATTGCTTGTATACAGCTTTTTGGAATATCTTTTATACCTTGTAAAATTTTATACTTTTAAAAATCAATGACATCATCAAAGACATCACATAATTGCCTTGATTAAAGACGTCAATCAATGACATCATCCTTACAACAACCAAGTGGACATTTACCTTCAGCTATTTCAGAAAAAACAGTTCCGCTTTTTTCAGCTTTGCTTGGAAAAGCATTCACATTACATTCTCTCGTTCCTATATTCTTTGTGCACCATACTGTGAGGCACTAGTGCCCATTAAGATCTCATGCTTAAGAAGAGTGAAATGTGCACACTGGCAGTGCTGAGCTTACTTTTATACAAAATATTACTTGACAATATTACTATGTCATGGAACAGTGAGAAAGTCATGAGCTCTGATAGTTTAAGGTCTCAAGAAACTCTTTGAGCAGTTCCTGCAGACATATCATTCAAGTTGAATAATAAATTTCTTTAAATTACAATTATGTAAAAAAAAAAACAGTAGCCAACAAAATTTCAATTAACTAGAAGATTAATTTAGTTACTATGTGTCCACTACGCCTTCTGTAAGAGGGCAGGTTGGGTAATAAAAACTATGTAGTTGCGTAATTGTTGTGGGTTCACAGTAAATTTCCACCTTACCACACCCCCTCTTCTAGCCAATGTGTGTTTTCATTCCAACAATACTTTCCCGAACATTGTCGACTGTTTATTTAGTGACTGACCCACCTGAGCTAATGATTTACTACTACTATCCCATCACAATGAACTTTACACCTGATCTCTTCTGGTAGTTCTGACCTAATTGGTTCTTCAGTAATGGCCGAATAAACTGAACACCGGCGAGATTCATACCAAGTTATCCACCTTTGTTTTAAACACTTGTTAGATGTGGAGATTGTCGACACTTGTAAATGTCAACTTCCACTGTAAACATGGCGGATCCCATCTCAAGGTGTATTTTACATATTAGGCAATAACGAGCCCTACGATTAAAGCTGGGACTATGAATAAGCCATCAACAATAACAATAATGTTATCACGTCAACGATACACATCATCTGTCACATCCAGATGAATTAGAACTCGTGTAAATTTACATCATGTTAAACACACCGTTAAATCTATGAATTTTAAAAAGGTAGTGTCGTTACAGTGTGTTGGGTTTACTCATCCTTAGGAGTGATTATTCTAGAATTCATTCAACTTGGGAGGGAAAACAAAGGAAACAAATTTTCCGTCAATGCTAACTCACTGTCCGATAATCGACGCATGCTACCCAAGAAGGGCAACAGCCACAGGGCTAGCGTATGTAGCATGGCAACTCCGTGAGGGGGAGACTCAACTGTCAGTTTGCTGGGAGGTAAATATTTTAAAACTGCATCGGAGCAGAGATATACATGGACACTTGGGTCATCACTTTCACTCGGAATTGCCTTGTCACATACTCTGCCAACGGTTGTTAGTTAACTGACCTATGTTAGCAAGGTTACCCCCTGTTAGCTAACAGCTAACCTGACCGAGCTCAGGCCTACATTAGCTCGACATTTCTGCGAGCAGTGGCAGCGTTTAGTGTGGCACAAACCGCGTCCAAACACGCTTCATAGTGGTTTGTATTTCTCTGCTCTGCTAACGTCACCTTGACACAGTCGATGGGGTACATAAGGCAGTGCTCCATGATTCCAGCCACGGATCCTGCCAGCATGTGTGTGCTGGTTGCTACTCCCTGAGGCAGTCCTTCATAGTCCGATTCTGGCTCGACAGAGGTCGAGGTCGAGGTCTCCGGTGTTGCTCGATGCAACACCGGGGCAAAGTCCTGTTCCCCTGACATTCTCGGTGACAGAGACCCGACAAATCCCCACGTTGCGTCCAGGAGCCTGCCGCCCAGCCATCGAAACTCGGCGCCGGCTGCAGCGCCTGTGACCCGGCTGTCGACGCCTGGTGTGTCCACGGAGCTTCGCCGGGACACGAAAGCGTCCGCTTCCATTCAAGTTAGCAGTTAAGTCCGTCGAGTGCGTTCAAATTGATGACCCTGACGTCTTCCTGCTAACTCAATTAGTATTCCAGGCGGTTAGCTGCAGAAAGGAAGACTTGGCGGGTCGCTGCTACTGCGCGGCAGACAGGCAGCTGAGCCGAGTCCGGGAACGCGGGGACGGCAGGTTGGGTAGACCAGTGAGTCACGCTAGGAGCTAAAACTGATTGGATAGTCTAACTGTCAATTACGTTCAGTCCCTTAAATCGGCCAATCAGGCTGGGTGGGAAGGTGAAGTCTAGGCAATTACGAGCGTTTACTGGATGTTGACAATTTTGTAACATCAAGACCGCATGCGCAATAGAAGAGGAAGTGTTCTAAACGGGACGTCCCGAGTTGGAATTTTAACCGTGGGTTATAAAATATTTTACCAATACGTTATTTGGGGCATAGAGATGTAGAATATAAGTACAAAAGTAAGAAAATACATCCTAAATTATTCATCTGATCGTAGGAAATGTTTCGATTGAAAAAGCGTTAAATTAAGATGTAAAATAATTAGTGATGTTCAGCTTCTCGTTATGAGAACAATCTGTACCCCCTGAGCACAGATATAGTTAAAAGGCCCACTCACATGCACCATTCATAGTGGGTGTCTCCAAAATAGTGTAGGCCTATCTTTTTGGTCACTTTGTGTGTGCAAAGCGGACAGTCCTGACAAAATAAATCTGCAGTACATGACAAGACACTGACTCAAAGTGTTGTATCAGAAACTGCTTTTATAGATGAGGGGTTATCAGGTTTTGTTTTGATAAAAATGCTATGAGCTGGAAGGAATTCCATCAAACAATTAGCAGTGAACAAGAGTCTTGTGTGATAGACTACTGCTAGGAAACCACTAAAAATTATCTGTTCCTCATTGATAAAACACAAGGAAATAACAGGTTTCCTCATTGTGAAGAGACAGGAAGACATATTTGCATATATTTGCATTTCCCTTATATTAGGAGCTTGGGTGTTCTCTTTGATAGCACCTTATTTTACGTAACTCATGTCATTAGCAGCACATAAACATATTACTTGCATCTTCATAACATTGCTCACCCTTTATCCTGCTCTTACCCTACATAACACTTCCTATCTTGACTACTGTAATGCTCTATTATCTGATATTTCACACAAGATTCCACATGAACTTCAACTGGTTCAGAACTCTGCTGCTCGTATTATAATCCAGACTCCCTCCTTGCAGCATGTCACCCCCACTCAACGGCTTCACTGGCTTCCCATCAAATATCGTATTGACTTTGAAATCTTCCTCCTTACTATTAAAGCGCTTCCCTTGCACCACCTTACCTTTCAGAGCTGCGACACTCCTATACTCCTTCACGTACTTCTCGTTCTTCCAAGATGGGTCCACTTTTCACACCCACACTCTGTCCCCCGTCATTGGAACTCTCTCCCTTAACACATTTCCAACCCTGATTCTTTTTCCCCATTCAAATCACGACTATAACTCATCTGTTTAACATTGTTTATTCTTTGTAATTTCCCACTGTTAATTTTACCTAATTACCCAATTAGGCAATTTTATCCTTAGGTAGTTTGTTCTTGTGCTCCATTAATACTTTGTTACTGATTGTTGCTTCTTGGTACAGTGACCTGAATTGTCCTGAAATGCAGTTAAAGTCACACATTTAAAGCCTAATTAAACTGAAATGGCAGCACGCTTCCTAACCATTGACCTGGTGATTTCTTGTGTCTTCATTCATGATGGCTTTTTATTGACATGGAGCATGCGCTTGTCTCAGAGCGAACATACTGGACTTAACTTTAGTTAATCAGCTTCTTCTGAAAATGAAAACTTTAAGTTTCCTATTTCAAATGTAGAAAACCCAGAGTTTAGGGACCCTCTTAGAGTTTGTTTGACCTGCTCTGTAGAATTGTGCAGATCTTCACAGTCAGTAGATGTTTAGTACCTTCAAGAAGACACTGAAGATCACGTCTAATTGATGAAGACAGACAGTGATTTGTATCTGCTGTCTGCTCTTTAAATGAAGGAAAGGTGGTATAGCTCAGTGGTAGAGCATTTGACTGCAGATCAAGAGGTCCCCAGTTCAAATCTGGGTGCCCTCTGGAATTATAATTGTGTATGTACTTTTGGTTGAATTTAAAAATAGTGTCCAGCAAGACAACCATTGTCATAGTGGTCTTTTTATTAATAGAAAGAACTTCTGTTTTTCTAAAAAGCTAAACATTTCTTCAACCATTGTCCTGTTTAACTGTTGTATCAGAATTTAATTCATGGAGGTTGTTTTTGACATGGAGCACACGATTGTCTCAGAGCGAACATAGTCTGACTGGACTTAACTTTAGTTAATCAGCTTCTTCTGAAAATGAAAACTTTAAGTTTCCTATTTCAAATGTAGAAAACCCAGAGTTTAGGGACCCTCTTAGAGTTTGTTAGAACTGCTGTCTAGAATTGTCCAGATCTTCACAGTCAGTGGATGTTTAGTACCTTCAAGAAGACACTGAAGATCACGTCTAATTGATGAAGACAAACAATGATTTGTATCTGCTGTCTACTGTTTATATCACAGGAATGGGGGTATAGCTCAGTGGTAGAGCATTTGACTGCAGATAAAGAGGTCCCCAGTTCAGATCTGGGTGCCCACTGGAGTTTTAATTGTGTATGTACTTTTAGTTGAAGTTAAAAATAGTGTCCAGCAAGACAACCATTGTCATAGTGGACGTTTTAGTAATAGAAAGAACTTCTGTTTTTCTAGAAATTTGAAGACAAACAATGATTTGTATCTGCTGTCTGCTTTGTACATCACGGGAAATGGGGGTATAGCTCAGTGGTTGAGCATTTGACTGCAGATCAAGAGGTCCCCAGTTCAAATCTAGGTGCCCCCTGGAATTATAATTGTGTATGTACTGTTGGTTGAACTTTAAAATAGTGTCCAGCAAGACAACCATTGTCATAGTGGACTTATTAGTAATAGAAAGAACTTTTTTTTTTCCGAAAAGCTATACATTTCTTCAACCATTGTCCTGCTTAACTGTTGTATCAGAACCTTATTCATGGAGGTTGTTTTTGACATGGAGCACACGCTTGTCTCAGAGCGAACATACTCTGACTGGACTCAACTTTAGTTATCAGCTTCTACTGAAAATGAAAACTTTAAGTTTCCTATTTCAAATGTAGAAAACCCAGAGTTTAGGGACCCTCTTAGAGTTTGTTAGACCTGCTCTGTAGAATTGTCCAGATCTTCACAGTCAGTGGATGTTTAGTACCTTCAAAAAGACACTGAAGATCACGTCTAATTGATGAAGACAGACAGTGATTTGTATCTGCTGTATGCTCATTAAATTACAGGAAAGGGGGTATAGCTCAGTGGTAGAGCATTTGACTGCAGATCAAGAGGTCCCCAGTTCAAATCTGGGTGTCCCCTGGAATTATAATTGTGTATGTACTGTTGGCTAAAGTTTAAAATAGTGTCCAGCAAGACAACCATTCTCATAGTGGACTTATTAGTAATAGAAACAACTTCTGTTTTTCTAAAAAGCTAAACATTTCTTCAACCATTGTCCTAATTAACTGTTGTATCAGAACCTTATTCATGGAGGTTGTTTTTGACATGGAGCACACGCTTGTCTCAGAGCGAACATACTCTGACTGGACTCAACTTTAGTTATCAGCTTCTACTGAAAATGAAAACTTTAAGTTTCCTATTTCAAATGTAGAAAACCCAAAGTTTAGGGACCCTCTTAGAGTTTGTTAGAACTGCTCTGTAGAATTGTCCAGATCTTCACAGTCAGTGGATGTTTAGTACCTTCAAGAAGACACTGAAGATCACGTCTAATTGATGAAGACAAACAATGATTTTTATCTGCTGTCTGCTTTGTACATCACGGGAAATGGGGGTATAGCTCAGTGGTAGAGCATTTGACTGCAGATCAAGAGGTCCCCAGTTCAAATCTGGGTTCCCCCGGAATTATAATTGTGTATGTACTGTTGGTTGAAGTTAAAAATAGTGTCCCGCAAGACAACCATTGTCATAGTGTACTTTTTAGTAATAGAAAGAACTTCTGTTTTTCTACAAAGCTAAACATTTCTTCAACCATTGTCCTGCTTAACTGTTGTATCAGAACCTTATTCATGGAGGTTGTTTTTGACATGGAGCACACGCTTGTCTCAGAGCGAACATAGTCTGACTGGACTCAACTTTAGTTATAAGCTTCTACTGAAAATGAAAACTCTAAGTTTCCTATTTCAAATGTAGAAAACCCAGAATTTAGGGGCCCTCTTAGAGTTTGTTAGACCTGCTCTGTAGAATTGTCCAGATCTTCACAGTCAGTGGATGTTTAGTACCTTCAAGAAGACACTGAAGATCACGTCTAATTGATGAAGACAAACAGTGATTTGTATCTGCTGTCTGCTCTTTAAATTACAGGAAAGGGGGTATAGCTCAGTGGTAGAGCATTTGACTGCAGATCAAGAGGTCCCCAGTTCAAATCTGGGTGCCCCCTGGAATTATGATTGTGTATGTACTGTTGGTTGAAGTTTAAAATAGTGTCCAGCAAAAGAACCATTGTCATAGTGGACTTATTAGTAATAGAAACAACTTCTGTTTTTCTAAAAAGCTAAACATTTCTTCAACCATTGTCCTAATTAACTGTTGTATCAGAACCTTATTCATGGAGGTTGTTTTTGACATGGAGCACACGCTTATCTCAGAGCGAACATAGTCTGACTGGACTCAACTTTAGTTATCAGCTTCACAGTCAGTGGTTGTTTAATACCTCCAAGAAGACACTGAAGATCACGTCTAATTGATGAAGACAAACAGTGATTTGTATCTGCTGTCTGCTTTGTACATCACAGGAAATGGGGGTAAAGCTCAGTGGTAGAGCATTTGACTGCAGATCAAGAGGTCCCCAGTTCAAATCTGAGTGCCCACTGGAGTTATAATTGTGTATGTAATTTTAGTTGAATTTAAAAATAGTGTCCAGCAAGACAATAATTGTCATAGTGGACTTTTTAGTAATAGAAAGAACTTCTGTTTTTCCGAAAAGCTATACATTTCTTCAACCATTGTGCTGCTTAACTGTGGTATCAGAACTTCATTCATGGAGGTTGTTTTTGACATGGAGCACACGCTTGTCTCAGAGCGAACATACTCTGACTGGACTCAACTTTAGTTATCAGCTTCTACTGAAAATGAAAACTTTGTTTCCTATTTCAAATGTAGAAAACCCAGAATTTAGGGGCCCTCTTAGAGTTTGTTAGACCTGCTCTGTAGAATTGTCCAGATCTTCACGGTCAGTGGATGTTTAGTACCTTCAAGAAGACAATGAAGATCACGTCTAATTGATGAAGACAAACAGTGATTTGTATCTGCTGTCTACTGTTTATATCACAGGACAGGGGTTATAGCTCAGTGGTAGAGCATTTGACTGCAGATCAAGAGGTCCCCAGTTCAAATCTGGGTGCCCCCTGGAATCATAATTGTGTATGTACTGTTGGCTGAAGTTTAAAACAGTGTCCAGCAAGACAACCATTGTCATAGTGGACTTTTTAGTAATAGAAAGAACTTCTGTTTCACTAAAAAGCTAAACATTTCTTCAACCATTGTCCTGTTTAACTGTTGTATCAGAACCTTATTCATGGAGGTTGTTTTTGACATGGAGCACACGCTTGTCTCAGAGCGAACATACTCTGACTGGACTCAAATTTAATTATCAGCTTCACAGTCAGTGGTTGTTTAATACCTCCAAGAAGACACTGAAAATCACGTCTAATTGATGACGACAAACAGTGATTTATATCTGCTGTCTGCTCTTTAAATCAAGGAAAGGGGGTATAGCTCAGTGGTAGAGCATTTGACTACAGTTCAAGAGGTCCCCAGTTCAAATCTGGGTGCCCCCTGAATTATAATTGTGTATGTACTGTTGGTTGAAGTTAAAAATAGTGTCCACCTGAGCAAGACAACCATTGTCATAGTGTACTTTTTAGTAAAAGAAAGAACTTCTGTTTTTCTAAAAAGCTAAACATTTCTTCAACCATTGTCCTGCTTAACTGTTGCATCAGAACCTTATTCATGGAGGTTGTTTTTGACATGCAGCACAAGCTTGTCTCAGAGCGAACATACTCTGACTGGACTAAACTTTAGTTATCAGCTTCTACTGAAAATGAAAACGTTAAGTTTCCTATTTCAAATGTAGAAAACCCAGAATTTAGGGGCCCTCTTAGAGTTTGTTAGACCTGCTCTGTAGAATTGTCCAGATCTTCACAGTCAGTGGATGTTTAGTACCTTCAAGAAGACACTGAAGATCACGTCTAATTGATGAAGACAGACAGTGATTTGTATCTGCTGTCTGCTCTTTAAATTACAGGAAAGGGGGTATAGCTCAGTGGTAGAGCATTTGACTGCAGATCAAGAGGTCCCCAGTTCAAATCTGGGTGCCCCCTGGAATTATGATTGTGTATGTACTGTTGGTTGAAGTTTAAAATAGTGTCCAGCAAGACAACCATTGTCATAGTGGACTTATTAGTAATAGAAACAACTTCTATTTTTCTAAAAAGCTAAACATTTCTTCAACCATTGTCCTAATTAACTGTTGTATCAGAACCTTATTCATGGAGGTTGTTTTTGACATGGAGCATACGCTTGTCTCAGAGCGAACATACTCTGACTGGACTCAAATTTAATTATCAGCTTCACAGTCAGTGGTTGTTTAATACCTCCAAGAAGACACTAAAAATCACGTCTAATTGATGACGACAAACAGTGATTTGTATCTGCTGTCTACTGTTTATATCACAGGACAGGGGGTATAGCTCAGTGGTAGAGCATTTGACTGCAGTTCAAGAGGTCCCCAGTTCAAATCTGGGTGCCCCCTGAATTATAATTGTGTATGTACTGTTGGTTGAAGTTAAAAATAGTGTCCACCTGAGCAAGACAACCATTGCCATAGTGTACTTTTTAGTAAAAGAAAGAACTTCTGTTTTTCTAAAAAGCTAAACATTTCTTCAACCATTGTCCTGCTTAACTGTTGTATCAGAACCTTATTCATGGAGGTTGTTTTTGACATGGAGCACACGCTTGTCTCAGAGCGAACATACTCTGACTGGACTCAACTTTAGTTATCAGCTTCTACTGAAAATGAAAACGTTAAGTTTCCTATTTCAAATGTAGACAACCCAGAATTTAGGGGCCCTCTTAGAGTTTGTTAGACCTGCTCTGTAGAATTGTCCAGATCTTCACAGTCAGTGGATGTTTAGTACCTTCAAAAAGACACTGAAGATCACGTCTAATTGATGAAGACAAACAATGATTTGTATCTGCTGTCTACTGTTTATATCACAGGACAGGGGGTATAGCTCAGTGGTAGAGCATTTGCCTGCAGATCAAGAGGTCCCCAGTTCAAATCTGGGTGCCCCCTGGAATTATGATTGTGTATGTACCGTTGGTTGAAGTTAAAAATAGTGTCCACCTGAGCAAGACAACCATTGTCATAGTGGACTTATTAGTAATAGAAACAACTTCTATTTTTCTAAAAAGCTAAACATTTCTTCAACCATTGTCCTAATTAACTGTTGTATCAGAACCTTATTCATGGAGGTTGTTTTTGACATGGAGCACACGCTTGTCTCAGAGCGAACATACTCTGACTGGACTCAACTTTAGTTATCAGCTTCTACTGAAAATGAAAACGTTAAGTTTCCTATTTCAAATGTAGAAAACCCAGAATTTAGGGGCCCTCTTAGAGTTTGTTAGACCTGCTCTGTAGAATTGTCCAGATCTTCACAGTCAGTGGATGTTTAGTACCTTCAAAAAGACACTGAAGATCACGTCTAATTGATGAAGACAAACAATGATTTGTATCTGCTGTCTACTGTTTATATCACAGGAATGGGGGTATAGCTCAGTGGTAGAGCATTTGACTGCAGATCAAGAGGTCCCCAGTTCAAATCTGGGTGCCCCCTGGAATTATAATTGTGTATGTACTGTTGGTTGAAGTTAAAAATAGTGTCCAGCAAAACAACCATTGTCATAGTGGACTTATTAGTAATAGAAAGAACTTCTGTTTTTCTAAAAAGCTAAACATTTCTTCAGCCATTGTCCTGCTTAAGTGTTGTATCAGAACTTCATTCATGGAGGTTGTTTTTGACATGGAGCACACGCTTATCTCAGAGCGAACATAGTCTGACTGGACTCAACTTTAGTTATCAGCTTCACAGTCAGTGGTTGTTTAATACCTCCAAGAAGACACTGAAGATCACGTCTAATTGATGAAGACAAACAGTGATTTGTATCTGCTGTCTGCTTTGTACATCACAGGAAATGGGGGTAAAGCTCAGTGGTAGAGCATTTGACTGCAGATCAAGAGGTCCCCAGTTCAAATCTGAGTGCCCACTGGAGTTATAATTGTGTATGTAATTTTAGTTGAATTTAAAAATAGTGTCCAGCAAGACAACAATTGTCATAGTGGACTTTTTAGTAATAGAAAGAACTTCTGTTTTTCCGAAAAGCTATACATTTCTTCAACCATTGTGCTGCTTAACTGTGGTATCAGAACTTCATTCATGGAGGTTGTTTTTGACATGGAGCACGCGCTTGTCTCAGAGCGAACATAGTCTGACTGGACTCAACTTTAGTTATCAGCTTCACAGTCAGTGGTTGTTTAATGCCTCCAAGAAGACACTGAAGATCACGTCTAATTGATGAAGACAAACAGTGATTTGTATCTGCTGTCTACTGTTTATATCACAGGACAGGGGTTATAGCTCAGTGGTAGAGCATTTGACTGCAGATTAAGAGGTCCCCAGTTCAAATCTGGGTGCCCCCTGGAATCATAATTGTGTATGTACTGTTGGCTGAAGTTTAAAACAGTGTCCAGCAAGACAACCATTGTCATAGTGGACTTTTTAGTAAAAGAAAGAACTTCTGTTTTTCTAAAAAGCTAAACATTTCTTCAACCATTGTCCTGCTTAACTGTTGTATCAGAACCTTATTCATGGAGGTTGTTTTTGACATGGAGCACACGCTTGTCTCAGAGCGAACATACTCTGACTGGACTCAACTTTAATTATCAGCTTCTACTGAAAATGAAAACTCTAAGTTTCCTATTTCAAATGTAGAAAACCCAGAATTTAGGGGCCCTCTTAGAGTTTGTTAGACCTGCTCTGTAGAATTGTCCAGATCTTCACAGTCAGTGGATGTTTAGTACCTTCAAGAAGACACTGAAGATCACGTCTAATTGATGAAGACAAACAGTGATTTGTATCTGCTGTCTACTGTTTATATCACAGGACAGGGGCTATAGCTCAGTGGTAGAGCATTTGACTGCAGTTCAAGAGGTCCCCAGTTCAAATCTGGGTGCCCCCTGGAATTATGATTGTGTATGTACTGTTGGTTGAATTTAAAAATAGTGTCCAGCAAGATAACCATTGTCATAGTGGACTTTTTAGTAATAGAAAGAACTTCTGTTTTTCTAAAAAGCTAAACATTTCTTCAACCATTGTCCTGATTAACTGTTGTATCAGAATTTAATTCATGGAGGTTGTTTTTGACATGGAGCACACGCTTATCTCAGAGCGAACATACTCTGACTGGACTCAACTTTAGTTATCAGCTTCTACTGAAAATGAAAACTCTAAGTTTCCTATTTCAAATGTAGAAAACCCAGAATTTAGGTTCCCTCTTAGAGTTTGTTAGACCTGCTCTGTAGAATTGTCCAGATCTTCACAGTCAGTGGATGTTTAGTACCTTCAAGAAGACACTGAAGATCACGTCTAATTGATGAAGACAGACAGTGATTTGTATCTGCTGTCTGCTCTTTAAATTACAGGAAAGGGGGTATAGCTCAGTGGTAGAGCATTTGACTGCAGATCAAGAGGTCCCCAGTTCAAATCTGGGTGCCCACTGGAATTATGATTGTGCATGTACTGTTGGTTGAAGTTTAAAATAGTGTCCAGCAAGACAACCATTGTCATAGTGGACTTATTAGTAATAGAAACAACTTCTATTTTTCTAAAAGGCTAACCATTTCTTCAACCATTGTCCTAATTAACTGTTGTATCAGAACCTTATTCATGGAGGTTGTTTTTGACATGGAGCACACGATTGTCTCAGAGCGAACATACTCTGACTGGACTCAACTTTAGTTATCAGCTTCTACTGAAAATGAAAACTCTAAGTTTCCTATTTCAAATGTAGAAAACCCAGAATTTAGGGGCCCTCTTAGAGTTTGTTAGACCTGCTCTGTAGAATTGTCCAGATCTTCACAGTCAGTGGATGTTTAGTACCTTCAAGAAGACACTGAAGATCACGTCTAATTGATGAAGACAAACAGTGATTTGTATCTGCTGTCTACTGTTTATATCACAGGACAGGGGGTATAGCTCAGTTGTAGAGCATTTGACTGCAGTTCAAGAGGTCCCCAGTTCAAATCTGGGTGCCCCCTGGAATTATGATTGTGTATGTACTGTTGGTTGAAGTTTAAAATAGTGTCCAGCAAGACAACCATTGTCATAGTGGACTTATTAGTAATAGAAACAACTTCTATTTTTCTAAAAAGCTAAACATTTCTTCAACCATTGTCCTAATTAACTGTTGTATCAGAACCTTATTCATGGAGGTTGTTTTTGACATGGAGCACACGCTTGTCTCAGAGCGAACATACTCTGACTGGACTCAACTTTAGTTATCAGCTTCTACTGAAAATGAAAACTCTAAGTTTCCTATTTCAAATGTAGAAAACCCAGAATTTAGGGGCCCTCTTAGAGTTTGTTAGACCTGCTCTGTAGAATTGTCCAGATCTTCACAGTCAGTGGATGTTTAGTACCTTCAAGAAGACACTGAAGATCACGTCTAATTGATGAAGACAAACAGTGATTTGTATCTGCTGTCTGCTCTTTAAATCAAGGAAAGGGGGTATAGCTCAGTGGTAGAGCATTTGACTGCAGATCAAGAGGTCCCCAGTTCAAATCTGGGTGCCCCCTGGAATTATGATTGTGTATGTACTGTTGGTTGAATTTAAAAATAGTGTCCAGCAAGACAACCATTGTCATATTGGACTTTTTAGTAATAGAAAGAACTTCTGTTTTTCTAAAAAGCTAAACATTTCTTCAACCATTGTCCTGTTTAACTGTTGTATCAGAATTTAATTCATGGAGGTTGTTTTTGACATGGAGCACACGCTTATCTCAGAGCGAACATACTCTGACTGGACTCAACTTTAGTTATCAGCTTCTACTGAAAATGAAAACTCTAAGTTTCCTATTTCAAATGTAGAAAACCCAGAATTTAGGGGCCCTCTTAGAGTTTGTTAGACCTGCTCTGTAGAATTGTCCAGATCTTCACAGTCAGTGGATGTTTAGTACCTTCAAGAAGACACTGAAGATCACGTCTAATTGATGAAGACAGACAGTGATTTGTATCTGCTGTTTGCTCTTTAAATTACAGGAAAGGGGGTATAGCTCAGTGGTAGAGCATTTGACTGCAGATCAAGAGGTCCCCAGTTCAAATCTGGGTGCCCCCTGGAATTAAGATTGTGTATGTACTGTTGGTTGAAGTTTAAAATAGTGTCCAGCAAGACAACCATTGTCATAGTGGACTTATTAGTAATAGAAACAACTTCTATTTTTCTAAAAAGCTAAACATTTCTTCAACCATTGTCCTAATTAACTGTTGTATCAGAACCTTATTCATAGAGGTTGTTTTTGACATGGAGCACACGCTTGTCTCAGAGCGAACATACTCTGACTGGACTCAAATTTAATTATCAGCTTCACAGTCAGTGGTTGTTTAATACCCCCAAGAAGACACTGAAGATCACGTCTAATTGATGAAGACAAACAGTGATTTTTATCTGCTGTCTACTGTTTATATCACAGGAATCGGGGTATAGCTCAGTGGTAGAGCATTTGACTGCAGATCAAGAGGTCCCCAGTTCAAATCTGGGTGCCCCCTGGAATTATGATTGTGTATGTACTGTTGGTTGAATTTAAAAATAGTGTCCAGCAAGACAACCATTGTCATAGTGGACTTTTTAGTAATAGAAAGAACTTCTGTTTTTCTAAAAAGCTAAACATTTCTTCAACCATTGTCCTGATTAACTGTTGTATCAGAATTTAATTCATGGAGGTTGTTTTTGACATGGAGCACACGCTTATCTCAGAGCGAACATACTCTGACTGGACTCAACTTTAGTTATCAGCTTCTACTGAAAATGAAAACTCTAAGTTTCCTATTTCAAATGTAGAAAACCCAGAATTTAGGGGCCCTCTTAGAGTTTGTTAGACCTGCTCTGTAGAATTGTCCAGATCTTCACAGTCAGTGGATGTTTAGTACCTTCAAGAAGACACTGAAGATCACGTCTAATTGATGAAGACAGACAGTGATTTGTATCTGCTGTCTGCTCTTTAAATTACAGGAAAGGGGGTATAGCTCAGTGGTAGAGCATTTGACTGCAGATCAAAAGGTCCCCAGTTCAAATCTGGGTGCCCCCTGGAATTATGATTGTGTATGTACTGTTGGTTGAAGTTTAAAATAGTGTCCAGCAAGACAACCATTGTCATAGTGGACTTATTAGTAATAGAAACAACTTCTGTTTTTCTAAAAAGCTAAACATTTCTTCAACCATTGTCCTAATTAACTGTTGTATCAGAACCTTATTCATGGAGGTTGTTTTTGACATGGAGCACACGCTTGTCTCAGAGCGAACATACTCTGACTGGACTCAAATTTAATTATCAGCTTCACAGTCAGTGGTTGTTTAATACCTCCAAGAAGACACTGAAAATCACGTCTAATTGATGACGACAAACAGTGATTTATATCTGCTGTCTGCTCTTTAAATCAAGGAAAGGGGGTATAGCTCAGTGGTAGAGCATTTGACTGCAGATCAAGAGGTCCCCAGTTCAAATCTGGGTACCCCCTGGAATTATGATTGTGTATGTACTGTTGGTTGAAGTTTAAAATAGTGTCCAGCAAGACAACCATTGTCATAGTGGACTTTTTAATAATAGAAACAACTTCTATTTTTCTAAAAAGCTAAACATTTCTTCAACCATTGTCCTAATTAACTGTTGTATCAGAACCTTATTCATGGAGGTTGTTTTTGACATGGAGCACACGCTTGTCTCAGAGCGAACATATTCTGACTGGACTCAAATTTAATTATCAGCTTCTACTGAAAATGAAAACTCTAAGTTTCCTATTTCAAATGTAGAAAACCCAGAATTTAGGGGCCCTCTTAGAGTTTGTTAGACCTGCTCTGTAGAATTGTCCAGATCTTCACAGTCAGTGGATGTTTAGTACCTTCAAGAAGACACTGAAGATCACGTCTAATTGATGAAGACAAACAATGATTTGTATCTGCTGTCTACTGTTTATATCACAGGAATGGGGGTATAGCTCAGTGGTAGCGCATTTGACTGCAGATCAAGAGGTCCCCAGTTCAAATCTGGGTGCCCCCTGGAATTATGATTGTGTATGTACTGTTGGTTGAAGTTTAAAATAGTGTCCAGCAAGACAACCATTGTCATAGTGGACTTATTAGTAATAGAAACAACTTCTATTTTTCTAAAAAGCTAAACATTTCTTCAACCATTGTCCTAATTAACTGTTGTATCAGAACCTTATTCATGGAGGTTGTTTTTGACATGGAGCACACGCTTGTCTCAGAGCGAACATACTCTGACTGGACTCAACTTTAATTATCAGCTTCACAGTCAGTGGTTGTTTAATACCCCCAAGAAGACACTGAAGATCACGTCTAATTGATGAAGACAAACAGTGATTTTTATCTGCTGTCTACTGTTTATATCACAGGACAGGGGGTATAGCTCAGTGGTAGAGCATTTGACTGCAGTTCAAGAGGTCCCCAGTTCAAATCTGGGTGCCCCCTGGAATTATGATTGTGTATGTACTGTTGGTTGAATTTAAAAATAGTGTCCAGCAAGACAACCATTGTCATAGTGGACTTTTTAGTAATAGAAAGAACTTCTGTTTTTCTAAAAAGCTAAACATTTCTTCAACCATTGTCCTGATTAACTGTTGTATCAGAATTTAATTCATGGAGGTTGTTTTTGACATGGAGCACACGCTTATCTCAGAGCGAACATACTCTGACTGGACTCAACTTTAGTTATCAGCTTCTACTGAAAATGAAAACTTTAAGTTTCCTATTTCAAATGTAGAAAACCCAGAATTTAGGGGCCCTCTTAGAGTTTGTTAGACCTGCTCTGTAGAATTGTCCAGATCTTCACAGTCAGTGGATGTTTAGTACCTTCAAGAAGACACTGAAGATCACGTCTAATTGATGACGACAAACAGTGATTTATATCTGCTGTCTGCTCTTTAAATCAAGGAAAGGGGGTATAGCTCAGTGGTAGAGCATTTGACTGCAGATCAAGAGGTCCCCAGTTCAAATCTGGGTGCCCCCTGGAATTATGATTGTGTATGTACTGTTGGTTGAAGTTTAAAATAGTGTCCAGCAAGACAACCATTGTCATAGTGGACTTATTAGTAACAGAAACAACTTCTATTTTTCTAAAAAGCTAAACATTTCTTCAACCATTGTCCTAATTAACTGTTGTATCAGAACCTTATTCATGGAGGTTGTTTTTGACATGGAGCACACGCTTGTCTCAGAGCGAACATACTCTGACTGGACTCAACTTTAGTTATCAGCTTCTACTGAAAATGAAAACGTTAAGTTTCCTATTTCAAATGTAGAAAACCCAGAATTTAGGGGCCCTCTTAGAGTTTGTTAGACCTGCTCTGTAGAATTGTCCAGATCTTCACAGTCAGTGGATGTTTAGTACCTTCAAGAAGACACTGAAGATCACGTCTAATTGATGAAGACAAACAATGATTTGTATCTGCTGTGTACTGTTTATATCACAGGAATGGGGGTATAGCTCAGTGGTAGAGTATTTGACTGCAGATCAAGAGGTCCCCAGTTCAAATCTGGGTGCCCCCTGGAATTATGATTGTGTATGTACTGTTGGTTGAATTTAAAAATAGTGTCCAGCAAGACAACCATTGTCATATTGGACTTTTTAGTAATAGAAAGAACTTCTGTTTTTCTAAAAAGCTAAAAATTTCTTCAACCATTGTCCTGTTTAACTCTTGTATCAGAATTTAATTCATGGAGGTTGTTTTTGACATGGAGCACACGCTTATCTCAGAGCGAACATACTCTGACTGGACTCAACTTTAGTTATCAGCTTCTACTGAAAATGAAAACTCTAAGTTTCCTATTTCAAATGTAGAAAACCCAGAATTTAGGGGCCCTCTTAGAGTTTGTTAGACCTGCTCTGTAGAATTGTCCAGATCTTCACAGTCAGTGGATGTTTAGTACCTTCAAGAAGACACTGAAGATCACGTGTAATTGATGAAGACAAACAGTGATTTGTATCTGCTGTCTACTGTTTAGATCACAGGACAGGGGGTATAGCTCAGTGGTAGAGCATTTGACTGCAGTTCAAGAGGTCCCCAGTTCAAATCTGGGTGCCCCCTGGAATTATAATTGTGTATGTACTTTTGGTAGAATTTAAAAATAGTGTCCAGCAAGACAACCATTGTCATAGTGGACTTTTTAGTAATAGAAAGAACTTCTGTTTTTCTAAAAATTTGAAGACAAACAATGATTTGTATCTGCTGTCTGCTTTGTACATCACAGGAAATGGGGGTATAGCTCAGTGGTAGAGCATTTGACTGCAGTTATAGAGGTCCCCAGTTCAAATCTGGGTGCCCCCTGGAATTATGATTGTGTATGTACTGTTGGTTGAATTTAAAAATAGTGTCCAGCAAGACAACCATTGTCATAGTGGACTTATTAGTAATAGAAACAACTTCTATTTTTCTAAAAAGCTAAACATTTCTTCAACCATTGTCCTAATTAACTGTTGTATCAGAACCTTATTCATGGAGGTTGTTTTTGACATGGAACACACGCTTGTCTCAGAGCGAACATACTCTGACTGGACTCAAATTTAATTATCAGCTTCTACTGAAAATGAAAACTCTAAGTTTCCTATTTCAAATGTAGAAAACCCAGAATTTAGGGGCCCTCTTAGAGTTTGTTAGACCTGCTCTGTAGAATTGTCCAGATCTTCACAGTCAGTGGATGTTTAGTACCTTCAAGAAGACACTGAAGATCACGTCTAATTGATGAAGACAAACAATGATTTGTATCTGCTGTCTACTGTTTATATCACAGGAATGGGGGTATAGCTCAGTGGTAGAGCATTTGACTGCAGATCAAGAGGTCCCCAGTTCAAATCTGGGTGCCCCCTGGAATTATGATTGTGTATGTACTGTTGGTTGAATTTAAAAATAGTGTCCAGCAAGACAACCATTGTCATAGTGGACTTTTTAGTAATAGAAAGAACTTCTGTTTTTCTAAAAAGCTAAACATTTCTTCAACCATTGTCCTGATTAACTGTTGTATCAGAATTTAATTCATGGAGGTTGTTTTTGACATGGAGCACACGCTTATCTCAGAGCGAACATACTCTGACTGGACTCAACTTTAGTTATCAGCTTCTACTGAAAATGAAAACTCTAAGTTTCCTATTTCAAATGTAGAAAACCCAGAATTTAGGGGCCCTCTTAGAGTTTGTTAGACCTGCTCTGTAGAATTGTCCAGATCTTCACAGTCAGTGGATGTTTAGTACCTTCAAGAAGACACTGAAGATCACGTCTAATTGATGAAGACAGACAGTGATTTGTATCTGCTGTCTGCTCTTTAAATTACAGGAAAGGGGGTATAGCTCAGTGGTAGAGCATTTGACTGCAGATCAAAAGGTCCCCAGTTCAAATCTGGTTGTCCCCTGGATTTATGATTGTGTATGTACTGTTGGTTGAAGTTTAAAATAGTGTCCAGCAAGACAACCATTGTCATAGTGGACTTTTTAGTAATAGAAACAACTTCTATTTTTCTAAAAAGCTAAACATTTCTTCAACCATTGTCCTAATTAACTGTTGTATCAGAACCTTATTCATGGAGGTTGTTTTTGACATGGAGCACACGCTTGTCTCAGAGCGAACATACTCTGACTGGACTCAAATTTAATTATCAGCTTCACAGTCAGTGGTTGTTTAATACCTCCAAGAAGACACTGAAAATCACGTCTAATTGATGACGACAAACAGTGATTTATATCTGCTGTCTGCTCTTTAAATCAAGGAAAGGGGGTATAGCTCAGTGGTAGAGCATTTGACTGCAGTTCAAGAGGTCCCCAGTTCAAATCTGGGTGCCCCCTGAATTATAATTGTGTATGTACTGTTGGTTGAAGTTAAAAATAGTGTCCACCTGAGCAAGACAACCATTGTCATAGTGTACTTTCTAGTAATAGAAAGAACTTCTGTTTTTCTAAAAAGCTAAAAATTTCTTCAACCATTGTCCTGTTTAACTCTTGTATCAGAATTTAATTCATGGAGGTTGTTTTTGACATGGAGCACACGCTTATCTCAGAGCGAACATACTCTGACTGGACTCAACTTTAGTTATCAGCTTCTACTGAAAATGAAAACTCTAAGTTTCCTATTTCAAATGTAGAAAACCCAGAATTTAGGGGCCCTCTTAGAGTTTGTTAGACCTGCTCTGTAGAATTGTCCAGATCTTCACAGTCAGTGGATGTTTAGTACCTTCAAGAAGACACTGAAGATCACGTGTAATTGATGAAGACAAACAGTGATTTGTATCTGCTGTCTACTGTTTAGATCACAGGACAGGGGGTATAGCTCAGTGGTAGAGCATTTGACTGCAGTTCAAGAGGTCCCCAGTTCAAATCTGGGTGCCCCCTGGAATTATGATTGTGTATGTACTGTTGGTTGAAGTTTAAAATAGTGTCCAGCAAGACAACCATTGTCATAGTGGACTTATTAGTAATAGAAACAACTTCTATTTTTCTAAAAAGCTAAACATTTCTTCAACCATTGTCCTAATTAACTGTTGTATCAGAACCTTATTCATGGAGGTTGTTTTTGACATGGAGCACACGCTTGTCTCAGAGCGAACATACTCTGACTGGACTCAACTTTAATTATCAGCTTCACAGTCAGTGGTTGTTTAATACCCCCAAGAAGACACTGAAGATCACGTCTAATTGATGAAGACAAACAGTGATTTTTATCTGCTGTCTACTGTTTATATCACAGGACAGGGGGTATAGCTCAGTGGTAGAGCATTTGACTGCAGTTCAAGAGGTCCCCAGTTCAAATCTGGGTGCCCCCTGGAATTATTATTGTGTATGTACTGTTGGTTGAATTTAAAAATAGTGTCCAGCAAGACAACCATTGTCATAGTGGACTTTTTAGTAATAGAAAGAACTTCTGTTTTTCTAAAAAGCTAAACATTTCTTCAACCATTGTCCTGATTAACTGTTGTATCAGAATTTAATTCATGGAGGTTGTTTTTGACATGGAGCACACGCTTATCTCAGAGCGAACATACTCTGACTGGACTCAACTTTAGTTATCAGCTTCTACTGAAAATGAAAACTTTAAGTTTCCTATTTCAAATGTAGAAAACCCAGAATTTAGGGGCCCTCTTAGAGTTTGTTAGACCTGCTCTGTAGAATTGTCCAGATCTTCACAGTCAGTGGATGTTTAGTACCTTCAAGAAGACACTGAAGATCACGTCTAATTGATGAAGACAGACAGTGATTTGTATCTGCTGTCTGCTCTTTAAATTACAGGAAAGGGGGTATAGCTCAGTGGTAGAGCATTTGACTGCAGATCAAGAGGTCCCCAGTTCAAATCTGGGTACCCCCTGGAATTATGATTGTGTATGTACTGTTGGTTGAAGTTTAAAATAGTGTCCAGCAAGACAACCATTGTCATAGTGGACTTATTAGTAATAGAAAGAACTTCTGTTTTTCTAAAAAGCTAAACATTTCTTCAACCATTGTCCTGTTTAACTGTTGTATCAGAATTTAATTCATGGAGGTTGTTTTTGACATGGAGCACACGCTTATCTCAGAGCGAACATACTCTGACTGGACTAAACTTTAGTTATCAGCTTCTACTGAAATTGAAAACTCTAAATTTCCTATTTCAAATGTAGAAAACCCAGAATTTAGGGGCCCTCTTAGAGTTTGTTAGACCTGCTCTGTAGAATTGTCCAGATCTTCACAGTCAGTGGATGTTTAGTACCTTCAAGAAGACACTGAAAATCACGTCTAATTGATGACGACAAACAGTGATTTATATCTGCTGTCTGCTCTTTAAATCAAGGAAAGGGGGTATAGCTCAGTGGTAGAGCATTTGACTGCAGATCAAGAGGTCCCCAGTTCAAATCTGGGTGCCCCCTGGAATTATGATTGTGTATGTACTGTTGGTTGAAGTTTAAAATAGTGTCCAGCAAGACAACCATTGTCATAGTGGACTTATTAGTAATAGAAACAACTTCTATTTTTCTAAAAAGCTAAACATTTCTTCAACCATTGTCCTAATTAACTGTTGTATCAGAACCTTATTCATGGAGGTTGTTTTTGACATGGAGCACACGCTTGTCTCAGAGCGAACATACTCTGACTGGACTCAAATTTAATTATCAGCTTCACAGTCAGTGGTTGTTTAATACCTCCAAGAAGACACTGAAAATCACGTCTAATTGATGACGACAAACAGTGATTTATATCTGCTGTCTGCTCTTTAAATCAAGGAAAGGGGGTATAGCTCAGTGGTAGAGCATTTGACTGCAGATCAAGAGGTCCCCAGTTCAAATCTGGGTGCCCCCTGGAATTATGATTGTGTATGTACTGTTGGTTGAAGTTAAAAATAGTGTCCACCTGAGCAAGACAACCGTTGTCATAGTGTACTTTTTAGTAAAAGAAAGAACTTCTGTTTTTCTAAAAAGCTAAACATTTCTTCAACCATTGTCCTGCTTAACTGTTGTATCAGAACCTTATTCATGGAGGTTGTTTTTGACATGGAGCACACGCTTGTCTCAGAGCGAACATACTCTGACTGGACTCAACTTTAGTTATCAGCTTCTACTGAAAATGAAAACGTTAAGTTTCCTATTTCAAATGTAGAAAACCCAGAATTTAGGGGCCCTCTTAGAGTTTGTTAGACCTGCTCTGTAGAATTGTCCAGATCTTCACAGTCAGTGGATGTTTAGTACCTTCAAGAAGACACTGAAGATCACGTCTAATTGATGAAGACAAACAATGATTTGTATCTGCTGTCTAGTGTTTATATCACAGGAATGGGGGTATAGCTCAGTGGTAGAGCATTTGACTGCAGATCAAGAGGTCCCCAGTTCAAATCTGGGTGCCCCCTGGAATTATGATTGTGTATGTACTGTTGGTTGAATTTAAAAATAGTGTCCAGCAAGACAACCATTGTCATATTGGACTTTTTAGTAATAGAAAGAACTTCTGTTTTTCTAAAAAGCTAAACATTTCTTCAACCATTGTCCTGTTTAACTGTTGTATCAGAATTTAATTCATGGAGGTTGTTTTTGACATGGAGCACACGCTTATCTCAGAGCGAACAAACTCTGACTGGACTCAACTTTAGTTATCAGCTTCTACTGAAAATGAAAACTCTAAGTTTCCTATTTCAAATGTAGAAAACCCAGAATTTAGGGGCCCTCTTAGAGTTTGTTAGACCTGCTCTGTAGAATTGTCCAGATCTTCACAGTCAGTGGATGTTTAGTACCTTCAAGAAGACACTGAAGATCACGTCTAATTGATGAAGACAAACAGTGATTTGTATCTGCTGTCTACTGTTTATATCACAGGACAGGGGGTATAGCTCAGTGGTAGAGCATTTGACTGCAGTTCAAGAGGTCCCCAGTTCAAATCTGGGTGCCCCCTGGAATTATGATTGTGTATGTACTGTTGCTTGAAGTTTAAAATAGTGTCCAGCAAGACAACCATTGTCATAGTGGACTTATTAGTAATAGAAACAACTTCTATTTTTCTAAAAAGCTAAACATTTCTTCAACCATTGTCCTAATTAACTGTTGTATCAGAACCTTATTCATGGAGGTTGTTTTTGACATGGAACACACGCTTGTCTCAGAGCGAACATACTCTGACTGGACTCAACTTTAATTATCAGCTTCACAGTCAGTGGTTGTTTAATACCCCCAAGAAGACACTGAAGATCACGTCTAATTGATGAAGACAAACAGTGATTTTTATCTGCTGTCTACTGTTTATATCACAGGACAGGGGGTATAGCTCAGTGGTAGAGCATTTGACTGCAGTTCAAGAGGTCCCCAGTTCAAATCTGGGTGCCCCCTGGAATTATGATTGTGTATGTACTGTTGGTTGAATTTAAAAATAGTGTCCAGCAAGACAACCATTGTCATAGTGGACTTTTTAGTAATAGAAAGAACTTCTGTTTTTCTAAAAAGCTAAACATTTCTTCAACCATTGTCCTGATTAACTGTTGTATCAGAATTTAATTCATGGAGGTTGTTTTTGACATGGAGCACACGCTTATCTCAGAGCGAACATACTCTGACTGGACTCAACTTTAGTTATCAGCTTCTACTGAAAATGAAAACTTTAAGTTTCCTATTTCAAATGTAGAAAACCCAGAATTTAGGGGCCCTCTTAGAGTTTGTTAGACCTGCTCTGTAGAATTGTCCAGATCTTCACAGTCAGTGGATGTTTAGTACCTTCAAGAAGACACTGAAGATCACGTCTAATTGATGAAGACAAACAGTGATTTGTATCTGCTGTCTACTGTTTATATCACAGGACAGGGGGTATAGCTCAGTGGTAGAGCATTTGACTGCAGTTCAAGAGGTCCCCAGTTCAAATCTGGGTGCCCCCTGGAATTATGATTGTGTATGTACTGTTGGTTGAAGTTTAAAATAGTGTCCAGCAAGACAACCATTGTCATAGTGGACTTATTAGTAATAGAAACAACTTCTATTTTTCTAAAAAGCTAAACATTTCTTCAACCATTGTCCTAATTAACTGTTGTATCAGAACCTTATTCATGGAGGTTGTTTTTGACATGGAACACACGCTTGTCTCAGAGCGAACATACTCTGACTGGACTCAACTTTAATTATCAGCTTCACAGTCAGTGGTTGTTTAATACCCCCAAGAAGACACTGAAGATCACGTCTAATTGATGAAGACAAACAGTGATTTTTATCTGCTGTCTACTGTTTATATCACAGGACAGGGGGTATAGCTCAGTGGTAGAGCATTTGACTGCAGTTCAAGAGGTCCCCAGTTCAAATCTGGGTGCCCCCTGGAATTATGATTGTGTATGTACTGTTGGTTGAATTTAAAAATAGTGTCCAGCAAGACAACCATTGTCATAGTGGACTTTTTAGTAATAGAAAGAACTTCTGTTTTTCTAAATAGCTAAACATTTCTTCAAGCATTGTCCTGATTAACTGTTGTATCAGAACCTTATTCATGGAGGTTGTTTTTGGCATGGAGCACACGCTTGTCTCAGAGCGAACATACTCTGACTGGACTCAACTTTAGTTATCAGCTTCTACTGAAAATGAAAACGTTAAGTTTCCTATTTCAAATGTAGAAAACCCAGAATTTAGGGGCCCTCTTAGAGTTTGTTAGACCTGCTCTGTAGAATTGTCCAGATCTTCACAGTCAGTGGATGTTTAGTACCTTCAAGAAGACACTGAAGATCACGTCTAATTGATGAAGACAAACAATGATTTGTATCTGCTGTCTACTGTTTATATCACAGGAATGGGGGTATAGCTCAGTGGTAGAGCATTTGACTGCAGATCAAGAGGTCCCCAGTTCAAATCTGGGTGCCCCCTGGAATTATGATTGTGTATGTACTGTTGGTTGAAGTTTAAAATAGTGTCCAGCAAGACAACCATTGTCATATTGGACTTATTAGTAATAGAAAGAACTTCTGTTTTTCTAAAAAGCTAAACATTTCTTCAACCATTGTCCTGTTTAACTGTTGTATCAGAATTTAATTCATGGAGGTTGTTTTTGACATGGAGCACACGCTTGTCTCAGAGCGAACATACTCTGACTGGACTAAACTTTAGTTATCAGCTTCTACTGAAATTGAAAACTCTAAGTTTCCTATTTCAAATGTAGAAAACCCAGAATTTAGGGGCCCTCTTAGAGTTTGTTAGACCTGCTCTGTAGAATTGTCCAGATCTTCACAGTCAGTGGATGTTTAGTACCTTCAAGAAGACACTGAAAATCACGTCTAATTGATGACGACAAACAGTGATTTGTATCTGCTGTCTACTGTTTATATCACAGGACAGGGGGTATAGCTCAGTGGTAGAGCATTTGACTGCAGATCAAGAGGTCCCCAGTTCAAATCTGGGTGCCCCCTGGAATTATGATTGTGTATGTACTGTTGGTTGAAGTTTAAAATAGTGTCCAGCAAGACAACCATTGTCATAGTGGACTTTTTAGTAATAGAAAGAACTTCTGTTTTTCTAAAAAGCTAAACATTTCTTCAACCATTGTCCTGTTTAACTGTTGTATCAGAATTTAATTCATGGAGGTTGTTTTTGACATGGAGCACACGCTTATCTCAGAGCGAACATACTCTGACTGGACTAAACTTTAGTTATCAGCTTCTACTGAAATTGAAAACTCTAAGTTTCCTATTTCAAATGTAGAAAACCCAGAATTTAGGGGCCCTCTTAGAGTTTGTTAGACCTGCTCTGTAGAATTGTCCAGATCTTCACAGTCAGTGGATGTTTAGTACCTTCAAGAAGACACTGAAAATCACGTCTAATTGATGACGACAAACAGTGATTTATATCTGCTGTCTGCTCTTTAAATCAAGGAAAGGGGGTATAGCTCAGTGGTAGAGCATTTGACTGCAGATCAAGAGGTCCCTAGTTCAAATCTGGGTGCCCCCTGGAATTATGATTGTGTATGTACTGTTGGTTGAAGTTTAAAATAGTGTCCAGCAAGACAACCATTGTCATAGTGGACTTATTAGTAATAGAAACAACTTCTATTTTTCTAAAAAGCTAAACATTTCTTCAACCATTGTCCTAATTAACTGTTGTATCAGAACCTTATTCATGGAGGTTGTTTTTGACATGGAGCACACGCTTGTCTCAGAGCGAACATACTCTGACTGGACTCAAATTTAATTATCAGCTTCTACTGAAAATGAAAACTCTAAGTTTCCTATTTCAAATGTAGAAAACCCAGAATTTAGGGGCCCTCTTAGAGTTTGTTAGACCTGCTCTGTAGAATTGTCCAGATCTTCACAGTCAGTGGATGTTTAGTACCTTCAAGAAGACACTGAAGATCACGTCTAATTGATGAAGACAGACAGTGATTTGTATCTGCTGTCTGCTCTTTAAATTACAGGAAAGGGGGTATAGCTCAGTGGTAGAGCATTTGACTGCAGATCAAAAGGTCCCCAGTTCAAATCTGGGTGCCCCCTGGAATTATGATTGTGTATGTACTGTTGGTTGAAGTTTAAAATAGTGTCCAGCAAGACAACCATTGTCATAGTGGACTTATTAGTAATAGAAACAACTTCTATTTTTCTAAAAAGCTAAACATTTCTTCAACCATTGTCCTAATTAACTGTTGTATCAGAACCTTATTCATGGAGGTTGTTTTTGACATGGAGCACACGCTTGTCTCAGAGCGAACATACTCTGACTGGACTCAAATTTAATTATCAGCTTCTACTGAAAATGAAAACTCTAAGTTTCCTATTTCAAATGTAGAAAACCCAGAATTTAGGGGCCCTCTTAGAGTTTGTTAGACCTGCTCTGTAGAATTGTCCAGATCTTCACAGTCAGTGGATGTTTAGTACCTTCAAGAAGACACTGAAGATCACGTCTAATTGATGAAGACAAACAGTGATTTGTATCTGCTGTCTACTGTTTATATCACAGGACAGGGGGTATAGCTCAGTGGTAGAGCATTTGACTGCAGTTCAAGAGGTCCCCAGTTCAAATCTGGGTGCCCCCTGGAATTATGATTGTGTATGTACTGTTGGTTGAATTTAAAAATAGTGTCCAGCAAGACAACCATTGTCATAGTGGACTTTTTAGTAATAGAAAGAACTTCTGTTTTTCTAAAAAGCTAAACATTTCTTCAACCATTGTCCTGATTAACTGTTGTATCAGAATTTAATTCATGGAGGTTGTTTTTGACATGGAGCACACGCTTATCTCAGAGCGAACATACTCTGACTGGACTCAACTTTAGTTATCAGCTTCTACTGAAAATGAAAACTTTAAGTTTCCTATTTCAAATGTAGAAAACCCAGAATTTAGGGGCCCTCTTAGAGTTTGTTAGACCTGCTCTGTAGAATTGTCCAGATCTTCACAGTCAGTGGATGTTTAGTACCTTCAAGAAGACACTGAAGATCACGTCTAATTGATGAAGACAAACAGTGATTTGTATCTGCTGTCTACTGTTTATATCACAGGACAGGGGGTATAGCTCAGTGGTAGAGCATTTGACTGCAGTTCAAGAGGTCCCCAGTTCAAATCTGGGTGCCCCCTGGAATTATGATTGTGTATGTACTGTTGGTTGAATTTAAAAATAGTGTCCAGCAAGACAACCATTGTCATAGTGGACTTTTTAGTAATAGAAAGAACTTCTGTTTTTCTAAAAAGCTAAACATTTCTTCAACCATTGTCCTGATTAACTGTTGTATCAGAATTTAATTCATGGAGGTTGTTTTTGACATGGAGCACACGCTTATCTCAGAGCGAACATACTCTGACTGGACTCAACTTTAGTTATCAGCTTCTACTGAAAATGAAAACTTTAAGTTTCCTATTTCAAATGTAGAAAACCCAGAATTTAGGGGCCCTCTTAGAGTTTGTTAGACCTGCTCTGTAGAATTGTCCAGATCTTCACAGTCAGTGGATGTTTAGTACCTTCAAGAAGACACTGAAGATCACGTCTAATTGATGAAGACAAACAGTGATTTGTATCTGCTGTCTACTGTTTATATCACAGGACAGGGGGTATAGCTCAGTGGTAGAGCATTTGACTGCAGTTCAAGAGGTCCCCAGTTCAAATCTGGGTGCCCCCTGGAATTATGATTGTGTATGTACTGTTGGTTGAAGTTTAAAATAGTGTCCAGCAAGACAACCATTGTCATAGTGGACTTATTAGTAATAGAAACAACTTCTATTTTTCTAAAAAGCTAAACATTTCTTCAACCATTGTCCTAATTAACTGTTGTATCAGAACCTTATTCATGGAGGTTGTTTTTGACATGGAACACACGCTTGTCTCAGAGCGAACATACTCTGACTGGACTCAACTTTAATTATCAGCTTCACAGTCAGTGGTTGTTTAATACCCCCAAGAAGACACTGAAGATCACGTCTAATTGATGAAGACAAACAGTGATTTTTATCTGCTGTCTACTGTTTATATCACAGGACAGGGGGTATAGCTCAGTGGTAGAGCATTTGACTGCAGTTCAAGAGGTCCCCAGTTCAAATCTGGGTGCCCCCTGGAATTATGATTGTGTATGTACTGTTGGTTGAATTTAAAAATAGTGTCCAGCAAGACAACCATTGTCATAGTGGACTTTTTAGTAATAGAAAGAAGTTCTGTTTTTCTAAAAAGCTAAACATTTCTTCAACCATTGTCCTGATTAACTGTTGTATCAGAATTTAATTCATGGAGGTTGTTTTTGACATGGAGCACACGCTTATCTCAGAGCGAACATACTCTGACTGGACTCAACTTTAGTTATCAGCTTCTACTGAAAATGAAAACTTTAAGTTTCCTATTTCAAATGTAGAAAACCCAGAATTTAGGGGCCCTCTTAGAGTTTGTTAGACCTGCTCTGTAGAATTGTCCAGATCTTCACAGTCAGTGGATGTTTAGTACCTTCAAGAAGACACTGAAGATCACGTCTAATTGATGAAGACAGACAGTGATTTGTATCTGCTGTCTGCTCTTTAAATTACAGGAAAGGGGGTATAGCTCAGTGGTAGAGCATTTGACTGCAGATCAAGAGGTCCCCAGTTCAAATCTGGGTGCCCCCTGGAATTATGATTGTGTATGTACTGTTGGTTGAAGTTTAAAATAGTGTCCAGCAAGACAACCATTGTCATAGTGGACTTATTAGTAATAGAAAGAACTTCTGTTTTTCTAAAAAGCTAAACATTTCTTCAACCATTGTCCTGTTTAACTGTTGTATCAGAATTTAATTCATGGAGGTTGTTTTTGACATGGAGCACACGCTTATCTCAGAGCGAACATACTCTGACTGGACTAAACTTTAGTTATCAGCTTCTACTGAAATTGAAAACTCTAAGTTTCCTATTTCAAATGTAGAAAACCCAGAATTTAGGGGCCCTCTTAGAGTTTGTTAGACCTGCTCTGTAGAATTGTCCAGATCTTCACAGTCAGTGGATGTTTAGTACCTTCAAGAAGACACTGAAGATCACGTCTAATTGATGACGACAAACAGTGATTTATATCTGCTGTCTGCTCTTTAAATCAAGGAAAGGGGGTATAGCTCAGTGGTAGAGCATTTGACTGCAGATCAAGAGGTCCCCAGTTCAAATCTGGGTGCCCCCTGGAATTATGATTGTGTATGTACTGTTGGTTGAAATTTAAAATAGTGTCCAGCAAGACAACCATTGTCATAGTGGACTTATTAGTAATAGAAACAACTTCTATTTTTCTAAAAAGCTAAACATTTCTTCAACCATTGTCCTAATTAACTGTTGTATCAGAACCTTATTCATGGAGGTTGTTTTTGACATGGAGCACACGCTTGTCTCAGAGCGAACATACTCTGACTGGACTCAAATTTAATTATCAGCTTCTACTGAAAATGAAAACTCTAAGTTTCCTATTTCAAATGTAGAAAACCCAGAATTTAGGGGCCCTCTTAGAGTTTGTTAGACCTGCTCTGTAGAATTGTCCAGATCTTCACAGTCAGTGGATGTTTAGTACCTTCAAGAAGACACTGAAGATCACGTCTAATTGATGAAGACAAACAATGATTTGTATCTGCTGTCTACTGTTTATATCACAGGAATGGGGGTATAGCTCAGTGGTAGAGCATTTGACTGCAGATCAAGAGGTCCCCAGTTCAAATCTGGGTGCCCCCTGGAATTATGATTGTGTATGTACTGTTGGTTGAAGTTTAAAATAGTGTCCAGCAAGACAACCATTGTCATAGTGGACTTATTAGTAATAGAAAGAACTTCTGTTTTTCTAAAAAGCTAAACATTTCTTCAACCATTGTCCTGTTTAACTGTTGTATCAGAATTTAATTCATGGAGGTTGTTTTTGACATGGAGCACACGCTTATCTCAGAGCGAACATACTCTGACTGGACTAAACTTTAGTTATCAGCTTCTACTGAAATTGAAAACTCTAAGTTTCCTATTTCAAATGTAGAAAACCCAGAATTTAGGGGCCCTCTTAGAGTTTGTTAGACCTGCTCTGTAGAATTGTCCAGATCTTCACAGTCAGTGGATGTTTAGTACCTTCAAGAAGACACTGAAAATCACGTCTAATTGATGACGACAAACAGTGATTTATATCTGCTGTCTGCTCTTTAAATCAAGGAAAGGGGGTATAGCTCAGTGGTAGAGCATTTGACTGCAGATCAAGAGGTCCCCAGTTCAAATCTGGGTGCCCCCTGGAATTATGATTGTGTATGTACTGTTGGTTGAAGTTTAAAATAGTGTCCAGCAAGACAACCATTGTCATAGTGGACTTATTAGTAATAGAAACAACTTCTATTTTTCTAAAAAGCTAAACATTTCTTCAACCATTGTCCTAATTAACTGTTGTATCAGAACCTTATTCATGGAGGTTGTTTTTGACATGGAGCACACGCTTGTCTCAGAGCGAACATACTCTGACTGGACTCAAATTTAATTATCAGCTTCTACTGAAAATGAAAACTCTAAGTTTCCTATTTCAAATGTAGAAAACCCAGAATTTAGGGGCCCTCTTAGAGTTTGTTAGACCTGCTCTGTAGAATTGTCCAGATCTTCACAGTCAGTGGATGTTTAGTACCTTCAAGAAGACACTGAAGATCACGTCTAATTGATGAAGACAGACAGTGATTTGTATCTGCTGTCTGCTCTTTAAATTACAGGAAAGGGGGTATAGCTCAGTGGTAGAGCATTTGACTGCAGATCAAAAGGTCCCCAGTTCAAATCTGGGTGCCCCCTGGAATTATGATTGTGTATGTACTGTTGGTTGAAGTTTAAAATAGTGTCCAGCAAGACAACCATTGTCATAGTGGACTTATTAGTAATAGAAACAACTTCTATTTTTCTAAAAAGCTAAACATTTCTTCAACCATTGTCCTAATTAACTGTTGTATCAGAACCTTATTCATGGAGGTTGTTTTTGACATGGAGCACACGCTTGTCTCAGAGCGAACATACTCTGACTGGACTCAAATTTAATTATCAGCTTCACAGTCAGTGGTTGTTTAATACCTCCAAGAAGACACTGAAAATCACGTCTAATTGATGACGACAAACAGTGATTTATATCTGCTGTCTGCTCTTTAAATCAAGGAAAGGGGGTATAGCTCAGTGGTAGAGCATTTGACTGCAGTTCAAGAGGTCCCCAGTTCAAATCTGGGTGCCCCCTGAATTATAATTGTGTATGTACTGTTGGTTGAAGTTAAAAATAGTGTCCACCTGAGCAAGACAACCATTGTCATAGTGTACTTTTTAGTAAAAGAAAGAACTTCTGTTTTTCTAAAAAGCTAAACATTTCTTCAACCATTGTCCTGCTTAACTGTTGTATCAGAACCTTATTCATGGAGGTTGTTTTTGACATGGAGCACACGCTTGTCTCAGAGCGAACATACTCTGACTGGACTCAACTTTAGTTATCAGCTTCTACTGAAAATGAAAACGTTAAGTTTCCTATTTCAAATGTAGAAAACCCAGAATTTAGGGGCCCTCTTAGAGTTTGTTAGACCTGCTCTGTAGAATTGTCCAGATCTTCACAGTCAGTGGATGTTTAGTACCTTCAAGAAGACACTGAAGATCACGTCTAATTGATGAAGACAAACAGTGATTTTTATCTGCTGTCTACTGTTTATATCACAGGACAGGGGGTATAGCTCAGTGGTAGAGCATTTGACTGCAGTTCAAGAGGTCCCCAGTTCAAATCTGGGTGCCCCCTGGAATTATGATTGTGTATGTACTGTTGGTTGAATTTAAAAATAGTGTCCAGCAAGACAACCATTGTCATATTGGACTTTTTAGTAATAGAAAGAACTTCTGTTTTTCTAAAAAGCTAAACATTTCTTCAACCATTGTCCTGATTAACTGTTGTATCAGAATTTAATTCATGGAGGTTGTTTTTGACATGGAGCACACGCTTATCTCAGAGCGAACATACTCTGACTGGACTCAACTTTAGTTATCAGCTTCTACTGAAAATGAAAACTCTAAGTTTCCTATTTCAAATGTAGAAAACCCAGAATTTAGGGGCCCTCTTAGAGTTTGTTAGACCTGCTCTGTAGAATTGTCCAGATCTTCACAGTCAGTGGATGTTTAGTACCTTCAAGAAGACACTGAAGATCACGTCTAATTGATGAAGACAAACAGTGATTTGTATCTGCTGTCTACTGTTTATATCACAGTATATTTATATTTTTCTAAAAAGCTAAACATTTCTTCAACCATTGTCCTAATTAACTGTTGTATCAGAACCTTATTCATGGAGGTTGTTTTTGACATGGAGCACACGCTTGTCTCAGAGCGAACATACTCTGACTGGACTCAAATTTAATTATCAGCTTCTACTGAAAATGAAAACTCTAAGTTTCCTATTTCAAATGTAGAAAACCCAGAATTTAGGGGCCCTCTTAGAGTTTGTTAGACCTGCTCTGTAGAATTGTCCAGATCTTCACAGTCAGTGGATGTTTAGTACCTTCAAGAAGACACTGAAGATCACGTCTAATTGATGAAGACAAACAATGATTTGTATCTGCTGTCTACTGTTTATATCACAGGAATGGGGGTATAGCTCAGTGGTAGAGCATTTGACTGCAGATCAAGAGGTCCCCAGTTCAAATCTGGGTGCCCCCTGGAATTATGATTGTGTATGTACTGTTGGTTGAATTTAAAAATAGTGTCCAGCAAGACAACCATTGTCATATTGGACTTTTTAGTAATAGAAAGAACTTCTGTTTTTCTAAAAAGCTAAACATTTCTTCAACCATTGTCCTGTTTAACTGTTGTATCAGAATTTAATTCATGGAGGTTGTTTTTGACATGGAGCACACGCTTATCTCAGAGCGAACATACTCTGACTGGACTCAACTTTAGTTATCAGCTTCTACTGAAAATGAAAACTCTAAGTTTCCTATTTCAAATGTAGAAAACCCAGAATTTAGGGGCCCTCTTAGAGTTTGTTAGACCTGCTCTGTAGAATTGTCCAGATCTTCACAGTCAGTGGATGTTTAGTACCTTCAAGAAGACACTGAAGATCACGTCTAATTGATGAAGACAGACAGTGATTTGTATCTGCTGTCTGCTCTTTAAATTACAGGAAAGGGGGTATAGCTCAGTGGTAGAGCATTTGACTGCAGATCAAGAGGTCCCCAGTTCAAATCTGGGTGCCCCCTGGAATTATGATTGTGTATGTACTGTTGTTTGAAGTTTAAAATAGTGTCCACCTGAGCAAGACAACCATTGTCATAGTGTACTTTTTAGTAAAAGAAAGAACTTCTGTTTTTCTAAAAAGCTAAACATTTCTTCAACCATTGTCCTGCTTAACTGTTGTATCAGAACCTTATTCATGGAGGTTGTTTTTGACATGGAGCACACGCTTGTCTCAGAGCGAACATACTCTGACTGGACTCAAATTTAATTATCAGCTTCTACTGAAAATGAAAACTCTAAGTTTCCTATTTCAAATGTAGAAAACCCAGAATTTAGGGGCCCTCTTAGAGTTTGTTAGACCTGCTCTGTAGAATTGTCCAGATCTTCACAGTCAGTGGATGTTTAGTACCTTCAAGAAGACACTGAAGATCACGTCTAATTGATGAAGACAAACAGTGATTTGTATCTGCTGTCTACTGTTTATATCACAGGACAGGGGGTATAGCTCAGTGGTAGAGCATTTGACTGCAGTTATAGAGGTCCCCAGTTCAAATCTGGGTGCCCCCTGGAATTATGATTGTGTATGTACTGTTGGTTGAATTTAAAAATAGTGTCCAGCAAGACAACCATTGTCATAGTGGACTTTGTAGTAATAGAAAGAACTTCTGTTTTTCTAAAAAGCTAAACATTTCTTCAACCATTGTCCTGATTAACTGTTGTATCAGAATTTAATTCATGGAGGTTGTTTTTGACATGGAGCACACGCTTATCTCAGAGCGAACATACTCTGACTGGACTCAACTTTAGTTATCAGCTTCTACTGAAAATGAAAACTCTAAGTTTCCTATTTCAAATGTAGAAAACCCAGAATTTAGGGGCCCTCTTAGAGTTTGTTAGACCTGCTCTGTAAAATTGTCCAGATCTTCACAGTCAATGGATGTTTAGTACCTTCAAGAAGACACTGAAGATCACGTCTAATTGATGAAGACAAACAGTGATTTGTATCTGCTGTCTACTGTTTATATCACAGGACAGGGGGTATAGCTCAGTGGTAGAGCATTTGACTGCAGTTCAAGAGGTCCCCAGTTCAAATCTGGGTGCCCCCTGGAATTATGATTGTGTATGTACTGTTGGTTGAAGTTTAAAATAGTGTCCAGCAAGACAACCATTGTCATAGTGGACTTATTAGTAATAGAAACAACTTCTATTTTTCTAAAAAGCTAAACATTTCTTCAACCATTGTCCTAATTAACTGTTGTATCAGAACCTTATTCATGGAGGTTGTTTTTGACATGGAGCACACGCTTGTCTCAGAGCGAACATACTCTGACTGGACTCAACTTTAGTTATCAGCTTCTACTGAAAATGAAAACGTTAAGTTTCCTATTTCAAATGTAGAAAACCCAGAATTTAGGGGCCCTCTTAGAGTTTGTTAGACCTGCTCTGTAGAATTGTCCAGATCTTCACAGTCAGTGGATGTTTAGTACCTTCAAGAAGACACTGAAGATCACGTCTAATTGATGAAGACAAACAATGATTTGTATCTGCTGTCTACTGTTTATATCACAGGAATGGGGGTATAGCTCAGTGGTAGAGCATTTGACTGCAGATCAAGAGGTCCCCAGTTCAAATCTGGGTGCCCCCTGGAATTATGATTGTGTATGTACTGTTGGTTGAATTTAAAAATAGTGTCCAGCAAGACAACCATTGTCATATTGGACTTTTTAGTAATAGAAAGAACTTCTGTTTTTCTAAAAAGCTAAACATTTCTTCAACCATTGTCCTGTTTAACTGTTGTATCAGAATTTAATTCATGGAGGTTGTTTTTGACATGGAGCACACGCTTATCTCAGAGCGAACATACTCTGACTGGACTCAACTTTAGTTATCAGCTTCTACTGAAAATGAAAACTCTAAGTTTCCTATTTCAAATGTAGAAAACCCAGAATTTAGGGGCCCTCTTAGAGTTTGTTAGACCTGCTCTGTAGAATTGTCCAGATCTTCACAGTCAGTGGATGTTTAGTACCTTCAAGAAGACACTGAAGATCACGTCTAATTGATGAAGACAAACAGTGATTTGTATCTGCTGTCTACTGTTTATATCACAGTATATTTATATTTTTCTAAAAAGCTAAACATTTCTTCAACCATTGTCCTAATTAACTGTTGTATCAGAACCTTATTCATGGAGGTTGTTTTTGACATGGAGCACACGCTTGTCTCAGAGCGAACATACTCTGACTGGACTCAAATTTAATTATCAGCTTCTACTGAAAATGAAAACTCTAAGTTTCCTATTTCAAATGTAGAAAACCCAGAATTTAGGGGCCCTCTTAGAGTTTGTTAGACCTGCTCTGTAGAATTGTCCAGATCTTCACAGTCAGTGGATGTTTAGTACCTTCAAGAAGACACTGAAGATCACGTCTAATTGATGAAGACAAACAATGATTTGTATCTGCTGTCTACTGTTTATATCACAGGAATGGGGGTATAGCTCAGTGGTAGAGCATTTGACTGCAGATCAAGAGGTCCCCAGTTCAAATCTGGGTGCCCCCTGGAATTATGATTGTGTATGTACTGTTGGTTGAATTTAAAAATAGTGTCCAGCAAGACAACCATTGTCATATTGGACTTTTTAGTAATAGAAAGAACTTCTGTTTTTCTAAAAAGCTAAACATTTCTTCAACCATTGTCCTGTTTAACTGTTGTATCAGAATTTAATTCATGGAGGTTGTTTTTGACATGGAGCACACGCTTATCTCAGAGCGAACATACTCTGACTGGACTCAACTTTAGTTATCAGCTTCTACTGAAAATGAAAACTCTAAGTTTCCTATTTCAAATGTAGAAAACCCAGAATTTAGGGGCCCTCTTAGAGTTTGTTAGACCTGCTCTGTAGAATTGTCCAGATCTTCACAGTCAGTGGATGTTTAGTACCTTCAAGAAGACACTGAAGATCACGTCTAATTGATGAAGACAGACAGTGATTTGTATCTGCTGTCTGCTCTTTAAATTACAGGAAAGGGGGTATAGCTCAGTGGTAGAGCATTTGACTGCAGATCAAGAGGTCCCCAGTTCAAATCTGGGTGCCCCCTGGAATTATGATTGTGTATGTACTGTTGTTTGAAGTTTAAAATAGTGTCCACCTGAGCAAGACAACCATTGTCATAGTGTACTTTTTAGTAAAAGAAAGAACTTCTGTTTTTCTAAAAAGCTAAACATTTCTTCAACCATTGTCCTGCTTAACTGTTGTATCAGAACCTTATTCATGGAGGTTGTTTTTGACATGGAGCACACGCTTGTCTCAGAGCGAACATACTCTGACTGGACTCAAATTTAATTATCAGCTTCTACTGAAAATGAAAACTCTAAGTTTCCTATTTCAAATGTAGAAAACCCAGAATTTAGGGGCCCTCTTAGAGTTTGTTAGACCTGCTCTGTAGAATTGTCCAGATCTTCACAGTCAGTGGATGTTTAGTACCTTCAAGAAGACACTGAAGATCACGTCTAATTGATGAAGACAAACAGTGATTTGTATCTGCTGTCTACTGTTTATATCACAGGACAGGGGGTATAGCTCAGTGGTAGAGCATTTGACTGCAGTTATAGAGGTCCCCAGTTCAAATCTGGGTGCCCCCTGGAATTATGATTGTGTATGTACTGTTGGTTGAATTTAAAAATAGTGTCCAGCAAGACAACCATTGTCATAGTGGACTTTTTAGTAATAGAAAGAACTTCTGTTTTTCTAAAAAGCTAAACATTTCTTCAACCATTGTCCTGATTAACTGTTGTATCAGAATTTAATTCATGGAGGTTGTTTTTGACATGGAGCACACGCTTATCTCAGAGCGAACATACTCTGACTGGACTCAACTTTAGTTATCAGCTTCTACTGAAAATGAAAACTCTAAGTTTCCTATTTCAAATGTAGAAAACCCAGAATTTAGGGGCCCTCTTAGAGTTTGTTAGACCTGCTCTGTAAAATTGTCCAGATCTTCACAGTCAATGGATGTTTAGTACCTTCAAGAAGACACTGAAGATCACGTCTAATTGATGAAGACAAACAGTGATTTGTATCTGCTGTCTACTGTTTATATCACAGGACAGGGGGTATAGCTCAGTGGTAGAGCATTTGACTGCAGTTCAAGAGGTCCCCAGTTCAAATCTGGGTGCCCCCTGGAATTATGATTGTGTATGTACTGTTGGTTGAAGTTTAAAATAGTGTCCAGCAAGACAACCATTGTCATAGTGGACTTATTAGTAATAGAAACAACTTCTATTTTTCTAAAAAGCTAAACATTTCTTCAACCATTGTCCTAATTAACTGTTGTATCAGAACCTTATTCATGGAGGTTGTTTTTGACATGGAGCACACGCTTGTCTCAGAGCGAACATACTCTGACTGGACTCAACTTTAGTTATCAGCTTCTACTGAAAATGAAAACGTTAAGTTTCCTATTTCAAATGTAGAAAACCCAGAATTTAGGGGCCCTCTTAGAGTTTGTTAGACCTGCTCTGTAGAATTGTCCAGATCTTCACAGTCAGTGGATGTTTAGTACCTTCAAGAAGACACTGAAGATCACGTCTAATTGATGAAGACAAACAATCATTTGTATCTGCTGTCTACTGTTTATATCACAGGAATGGGGGTATAGCTCAGTGGTAGAGCATTTGACTGCAGATCAAGAGGTCCCCAGTTCAAATCTGGGTGCCCCCTGGAATTATGATTGTGTATGTACTGTTGGTTGAATTTAAAAATAGTGTCCAGCAAGACAACCATTGTCATATTGGACTTTTTAGTAATAGAAAGAACTTCTGTTTTTCTAAAAAGCTAAAAATTTCTTCAACCATTGTCCTGTTTAACTCTTGTATCAGAATTTAATTCATGGAGGTTGTTTTTGACATGGAGCACACGCTTATCTCAGAGCGAACATACTCTGACTGGACTCAACTTTAGTTATCAGCTTCTACTGAAAATGAAAACTCTAAGTTTCCTATTTCAAATGTAGAAAACCCAGAATTTAGGGGCCCTCTTAGAGTTTGTTAGACCTGCTCTGTAGAATTGTCCAGATCTTCACAGTCAGTGGATGTTTAGTACCTTCAAGAAGACACTGAAGATCACGTGTAATTGATGAAGACAAACAGTGATTTGTATCTGCTGTCTACTGTTTAGATCACAGGACAGGGGGTATAGCTCAGTGGTAGAGCATTTGACTGCAGTTCAAGAGGTCCCCAGTTCAAATCTGGGTGCCCCCTGGAATTATGATTGTGTATGTACTGTTGGTTGAAGTTAAAAATAGTGTCCACCTGAGCAAGACAACCATTGTCATAGTGTACTTTTTAGTAAAAGAAAGAACTTCTGTTTTTCTAAAAAGCTAAACATTTCTTCAACCATTGTCCTGCTTAACTGTTGTATCAGAACCTTATTCATGGAGGTTGTTTTTGGCATGGAGCACACGCTTGTCTCAGAGCGAACATACTCTGACTGGACTCAACTTTAGTTATCAGCTTCTACTGAAAATGAAAACGTTAAGTTTCCTATTTCAAATGTAGAAAACCCAGAATTTAGGGGCCCTCTTAGAGTTTGTTAGACCTGCTCTGTAGAATTGTCCAGATCTTCACAGTCAGTGGATGTTTAGTACCTTCAAGAAGACACTGAAGATCACGTCTAATTGATGAAGACAAACAATGATTTGTATCTGCTGTCTACTGTTTATATCACAGGAATGGGGGTATAGCTCAGTGGTAGAGCATTTGACTGCAGATCAAGAGGTCCCCAGTTCAAATCTGGGTACCCCCTGGAATTATGATTGTGTATGTACTGTTGGTTGAATTTAAAAATAGTGTCCAGCAAGACAACCATTGTCATAGTGGACTTTTTAGTAATAGAAAGAACTTCTGTTTTTCTAAAAAGCTAAACATTTCTTCAACCATTGTCCTGTTTAACTGTTGTATCAGAATTTAATTCATGGAGGTTGTTTTTGACATGGAGCACACGCTTATCTCAGAGCGAACATACTCTGACTGGACTCAACTTTAGTTATCAGCTTCTACTGAAAATGAAAACTCTAAGTTTCCTATTTCAAATGTAGAAAACCCAGAATTTAGGGGCCCTCTTAGAGTTTGTTAGACCTGCTCTGTAGAATTGTCCAGATCTTCACAGTCAGTGGATGTTTAGTACCTTCAAGAAGACACTGAAGATCACGTCTAATTGATGAAGACAGACAGTGATTTGTATCTGCTGTCTGCTCTTTAAATTACAGGAAAGGGGGTATAGCTCAGTGGTAGAGCATTTGACTGCAGATCAAGAGGTCCCCAGTTCAAATCTGGGTGCCCCCTGGAATTATGATTGTGTATGTACTGTTGGTTGAAGTTTAAAATAGTGTCCAGCAAGACAACCATTGTCATAGTGGACTTATTAGTAATAGAAACAACTTCTCTTTTTCTAAAAAGCTAAACATTTCTTCAACCATTGTCCTAATTAACTGTTGTATCAGAACCTTATTCATGGAGGTTGTTTTTGACATGGAGCACACGCTTGTCTCAGAGCGAACATACTCTGACTGGACTCAAATTTAATTATCAGCTTCACAGTCAGTGGTTGTTTAATACCTCCAAGAAGACACTGAAAATCACGTCTAATTGATGACGACAAACAGTGATTTATATCTGCTGTCTGCTCTTTAAATCAAGGAAAGGGGGTATAGCTCAGTGGTAGAGCATTTGACTGCAGTTCAAGAGGTCCCCAGTTCAAATCTGGGTGCCCCCTGAATTATAATTGTGTATGTACTGTTGGTTGAAGTTAAAAATAGTGTCCACCTGAGCAAGACAACCATTGTCATAGTGTACTTTTTAGTAAAAGAAACAACTTCTGTTTTTCTAAAAAGCTAAACATTTCTTCAACCATTGTCCTGCTTAACTGTTGTATCAGAACCTTATTCATGGAGGTTGTTTTTGACATGGAGCACACGCTTGTCTCAGAGCGAACATACTCTGACTGGACTCAAATTTAATTATCAGCTTCTACTGAAAATGAAAACTCTAAGTTTCCTATTTCAAATGTAGAAAACCCAGAATTTAGGGGCCCTCTTAGAGTTTGTTAGACCTGCTCTGTAGAATTGTCCAGATCTTCACAGTCAGTGGATGTTTAGTACCTTCAAGAAGACACTGAAGATCACGTCTAATTGATGAAGACAAACAGTGATTTGTATCTGCTGTCTACTGTTTATATCACAGGAAAGGGGGTATAGCTCAGTGGTAGAGCATTTGACTGCAGTTATAGAGGTCCCCAGTTCAAATCTGGGTGCCCCCTGGAATTATGATTGTGTATGTACTGTTGGTTGAAGTTAAAAATAGTGTCCACCTGAGCAAGACAACCGTTGTCATAGTGTACTTTTTAGTAAAAGAAAGAACTTCTGTTTTTCTAAAAAGCTAAACATTTCTTCAACCATTGTCCTGCTTAACTGTTGTATCAGAACCTTATTCATGGAGGTTGTTTTTGACATGGAGCACACGCTTGTCTCAGAGCGAACATACTCTGACTGGACTCAACTTTAATTATCAGCTTCACAGTCAGTGGTTGTTTAATACCCCCAAGAAGACACTGAAGATCACGTCTAATTGATGAAGACAAACAATGATTTGTATCTGCTGTCTACTGTTTATATCACAGGAATGGGGGTATAGCTCAGTGGTAGAGCATTTGACTGCAGATCAAGAGGTCCCCAGTTCAAATCTGGGTGCCCCCTGGAATTATGATTGTGTATGTACTGTTGGTTGAAGTTTAAAATAGTGTCCAGCAAGACAACCATTGTCATAGTGGACTTATTAGTAATAGAAACAACTTCTATTTTTCTAAAAAGCTAAACATTTCTTCAACCATTGTCCTAATTAACTGTTGTATCAGAACCTTATTCATGGAGGTTGTTTTTGACATGGAGCACACGCTTGTCTCAGAGCGAACATACTCTGACTGGACTCAACTTTAGTTATCAGCTTCTACTGAAAATGAAAACGTTAAGTTTCCTATTTCAAATGTAGAAAACCCAGAATTTAGGGGCCCTCTTAGAGTTTGTTAGACCTGCTCTGTAGAATTGTCCAGATCTTCACAGTCAGTGGATGTTTAGTACCTTCAAGAAGACACTGAAGATCACGTCTAATTGATGAAGACAAACAATGATTTGTATCTGCTGTCTACTGTTTATATCACAGGAATGGGGGTATAGCTCAGTGGTAGAGCATTTGACTGCAGATCAAGAGGTCCCCAGTTCAAATCTGGGTGCCCCCTGGAATTATGATTGTGTATGTACTGTTGGTTGAATTTAAAAATAGTGTCCAGCAAGACAACCATTGTCATATTGGACTTTTTAGTAATAGAAAGAACTTCTGTTTTTCTAAAAAGCTAAACATTTCTTCAACCATTGTCCTGATTAACTGTTGTATCAGAATTTAATTCATGGAGGTTGTTTTTGACATGGAGCACACGCTTATCTCAGAGCGAACATACTCTGACTGGACTCAACTTTAGTTATCAGCTTCTACTGAAAATGAAAACTCTAAGTTTCCTATTTCAAATGTAGAAAACCCAGAATTTAGGGGCCCTCTTAGAGTTTGTTAGACCTGCTCTGTAGAATTGTCCAGATCTTCACAGTCAGTGGATGTTTAGTACCTTCAAGAAGACACTGAAGATCACGTCTAATTGATGAAGACAAACAGTGATTTGTATCTGCTGTCTACTGTTTATATCACAGTATATTTATATTTTTCTAAAAAGCTAAACATTTCTTCAACCATTGTCCTAATTAACTGTTGTATCAGAACCTTATTCATGGAGGTTGTTTTTGACATGGAGCACACGCTTGTCTCAGAGCGAACATACTCTGACTGGACTCAAATTTAATTATCAGCTTCTACTGAAAATGAAAACTCTAAGTTTCCTATTTCAAATGTAGAAAACCCAGAATTTAGGGGCCCTCTTAGAGTTTGTTAGACCTGCTCTGTAGAATTGTCCAGATCTTCACAGTCAGTGGATGTTTAGTACCTTCAAGAAGACACTGAAGATCACGTCTAATTGATGAAGACAAACAATGATTTGTATCTGCTGTCTACTGTTTATATCACAGGAATGGGGGTATAGCTCAGTGGTAGAGCATTTGACTGCAGATCAAGAGGTCCCCAGTTCAAATCTGGGTGCCCCCTGGAATTATGATTGTGTATGTACTGTTGGTTGAATTTAAAAATAGTGTCCAGCAAGACAACCATTGTCATATTGGACTTTTTAGTAATAGAAAGAACTTCTGTTTTTCTAAAAAGCTAAACATTTCTTCAACCATTGTCCTGTTTAACTGTTGTATCAGAATTTAATTCATGGAGGTTGTTTTTGACATGGAGCACACGCTTATCTCAGAGCGAACATACTCTGACTGGACTCAACTTTAGTTATCAGCTTCTACTGAAAATGAAAACTCTAAGTTTCCTATTTCAAATGTAGAAAACCCAGAATTTAGGGGCCCTCTTAGAGTTTGTTAGACCTGCTCTGTAGAATTGTCCAGATCTTCACAGTCAGTGGATGTTTAGTACCTTCAAGAAGACACTGAAGATCACGTCTAATTGATGAAGACAGACAGTGATTTGTATCTGCTGTCTGCTCTTTAAATTACAGGAAAGGGGGTATAGCTCAGTGGTAGAGCATTTGACTGCAGATCAAGAGGTCCCCAGTTCAAATCTGGGTGCCCCCTGGAATTATGATTGTGTATGTACTGTTGTTTGAAGTTTAAAATAGTGTCCACCTGAGCAAGACAACCATTGTCATAGTGTACTTTTTAGTAAAAGAAAGAACTTCTGTTTTTCTAAAAAGCTAAACATTTCTTCAACCATTGTCCTGCTTAACTGTTGTATCAGAACCTTATTCATGGAGGTTGTTTTTGACATGGAGCACACGCTTGTCTCAGAGCGAACATACTCTGACTGGACTCAAATTTAATTATCAGCTTCTACTGAAAATGAAAACTCTAAGTTTCCTATTTCAAATGTAGAAAACCCAGAATTTAGGGGCCCTCTTAGAGTTTGTTAGACCTGCTCTGTAGAATTGTCCAGATCTTCACAGTCAGTGGATGTTTAGTACCTTCAAGAAGACACTGAAGATCACGTCTAATTGATGAAGACAAACAGTGATTTGTATCTGCTGTCTACTGTTTATATCACAGGACAGGGGGTATAGCTCAGTGGTAGAGCATTTGACTGCAGTTATAGAGGTCCCCAGTTCAAATCTGGGTGCCCCCTGGAATTATGATTGTGTATGTACTGTTGGTTGAATTTAAAAATAGTGTCCAGCAAGACAACCATTGTCATAGTGGACTTTTTAGTAATAGAAAGAACTTCTGTTTTTCTAAAAAGCTAAACATTTCTTCAACCATTGTCCTGATTAACTGTTGTATCAGAATTTAATTCATGGAGGTTGTTTTTGACATGGAGCACACGCTTATCTCAGAGCGAACATACTCTGACTGGACTCAACTTTAGTTATCAGCTTCTACTGAAAATGAAAACTCTAAGTTTCCTATTTCAAATGTAGAAAACCCAGAATTTAGGGGCCCTCTTAGAGTTTGTTAGACCTGCTCTGTAAAATTGTCCAGATCTTCACAGTCAATGGATGTTTAGTACCTTCAAGAAGACACTGAAGATCACGTCTAATTGATGAAGACAAACAGTGATTTGTATCTGCTGTCTACTGTTTATATCACAGGACAGGGGGTATAGCTCAGTGGTAGAGCATTTGACTGCAGTTCAAGAGGTCCCCAGTTCAAATCTGGGTGCCCCCTGGAATTATGATTGTGTATGTACTGTTGGTTGAAGTTTAAAATAGTGTCCAGCAAGACAACCATTGTCATAGTGGACTTATTAGTAATAGAAACAACTTCTATTTTTCTAAAAAGCTAAACATTTCTTCAACCATTGTCCTAATTAACTGTTGTATCAGAACCTTATTCATGGAGGTTGTTTTTGACATGGAGCACACGCTTGTCTCAGAGCGAACATACTCTGACTGGACTCAACTTTAGTTATCAGCTTCTACTGAAAATGAAAACGTTAAGTTTCCTATTTCAAATGTAGAAAACCCAGAATTTAGGGGCCCTCTTAGAGTTTGTTAGACCTGCTCTGTAGAATTGTCCAGATCTTCACAGTCAGTGGATGTTTAGTACCTTCAAGAAGACACTGAAGATCACGTCTAATTGATGAAGACAAACAATCATTTGTATCTGCTGTCTACTGTTTATATCACAGGAATGGGGGTATAGCTCAGTGGTAGAGCATTTGACTGCAGATCAAGAGGTCCCCAGTTCAAATCTGGGTGCCCCCTGGAATTATGATTGTGTATGTACTGTTGGTTGAATTTAAAAATAGTGTCCAGCAAGACAACCATTGTCATATTGGACTTTTTAGTAATAGAAAGAACTTCTGTTTTTCTAAAAAGCTAAAAATTTCTTCAACCATTGTCCTGTTTAACTCTTGTATCAGAATTTAATTCATGGAGGTTGTTTTTGACATGGAGCACACGCTTATCTCAGAGCGAACATACTCTGACTGGACTCAACTTTAGTTATCAGCTTCACAGTCAGTGGTTGTTTAATACCTCCAAGAAGACACTGAAAATCACGTCTAATTGATGACGACAAACAGTGATTTATATCTGCTGTCTGCTCTTTAAATCAAGGAAAGGGGGTATAGCTCAGTGGTAGAGCATTTGACTGCAGTTCAAGACGTCCCCAGTTCAAATCTGGGTGCCCCCTGAATTATAATTGTGTATGTACTGTTGGTTGAAGTTAAAAATAGTGTCCACCTGAGCAAGACAACCATTGTCATAGTGTACTTTTTAGTAAAAGAAACAACTTCTGTTTTTCTAAAAAGCTAAACATTTCTTCAACCATTGTCCTGCTTAACTGTTGTATCAGAACCTTATTCATGGAGGTTGTTTTTGACATGGAGCACACGCTTGTCTCAGAGCGAACATACTCTGACTGGACTCAAATTTAATTATCAGCTTCTACTGAAAATGAAAACTCTAAGTTTCCTATTTCAAATGTAGAAAACCCAGAATTTAGGGGCCCTCTTAGAGTTTGTTAGACCTGCTCTGTAGAATTGTCCAGATCTTCACAGTCAGTGGATGTTTAGTACCTTCAAGAAGACACTGAAGATCACGTCTAATTGATGAAGACAAACAGTGATTTGTATCTGCTGTCTACTGTTTATATCACAGGAAAGGGGGTATAGCTCAGTGGTAGAGCATTTGACTGCAGTTATAGAGGTCCCCAGTTCAAATCTGGGTGCCCCCTGGAATTATGATTGTGTATGTACTGTTGGTTGAAGTTAAAAATAGTGTCCACCTGAGCAAGACAACCGTTGTCATAGTGTACTTTTTAGTAAAAGAAAGAACTTCTGTTTTTCTAAAAAGCTAAACATTTCTTCAACCATTGTCCTGCTTAACTGTTGTATCAGAACCTTATTCATGGAGGTTGTTTTTGACATGGAGCACACGCTTGTCTCAGAGCGAACATACTCTGACTGGACTCAACTTTAATTATCAGCTTCACAGTCAGTGGTTGTTTAATACCCCCAAGAAGACACTGAAGATCACGTCTAATTGATGAAGACAAACAGTGATTTTTATCTGCTGTCTACTGTTTATATCACAGGACAGGGGGTATAGCTCAGTGGTAGAGCATTTGACTGCAGTTCAAGAGGTCCCCAGTTCAAATCTGGGTGCCCCCTGGAATTATGATTGTGTATGTACTGTTGGTTGAATTTAAAAATAGTGTCCAGCAAGACAACCATTGTCATAGTGGACTTTTTAGTAATAGAAAGAACTTCTGTTTTTCTAAAAAGCTAAACATTTCTTCAACCATTGTCCTGATTAACTGTTGTATCAGAATTTAATTCATGGAGGTTGTTTTTGACATGGAGCACACGCTTATCTCAGAGCGAACATACTCTGACTGGACTCAACTTTAGTTATCAGCTTCTACTGAAAATGAAAACTTTAAGTTTCCTATTTCAAATGTAGAAAACCCAGAATTTAGGGGCCCTCTTAGAGTTTGTTAGACCTGCTCTGTAGAATTGTCCAGATCTTCACAGTCAGTGGATGTTTAGTACCTTCAAGAAGACACTGAAGATCACGTCTAATTGATGAAGACAGACAGTGATTTGTATCTGCTGTCTGCTCTTTAAATTACAGGAAAGGGGGTATAGCTCAGTGGTAGAGCATTTGACTGCAGATCAAGAGGTCCCCAGTTCAAATCTGGGTGCCCCCTGGAATTATGATTGTGTATGTACTGTTGGTTGAAGTTTAAAATAGTGTCCAGCAAGACAACCATTGTCATAGTGGACTTATTAGTAATAGAAAGAACTTCTGTTTTTCTAAAAAGCTAAACATTTCTTCAACCATTGTCCTAATTAACTGTTGTATCAGAACCTTATTCATGGAGGTTGTTTTTGACATGGAGCACACGCTTGTCTCAGAGCGAACATACTCTGACTGGACTCAAATTTAATTATCAGCTTCACAGTCAGTGGTTGTTTAATACCTCCAAGAAGACACTGAAAATCACGTCTAATTGATGACGACAAACAGTGATTTATATCTGCTGTCTGCTCTTTAAATCAAGGAAAGTGGGTATAGCTCAGTGGTAGAGCATTTGACTGCAGTTCAAGAGGTCCCCAGTTCAAATCTGGGTGCCCCCTGGAATTATGATTGTGTATGTACTGTTGGTTGAAGTTTAAAATAGTGTCCAGCAAGACAACCATTGTCATAGTGGACTCATTAGTAATAGAAACAACTTCCATTTTTCTAAAAAGCTAAACATTTCTTCAACCATTGTCCTAATTAACTGTTGTATCAGAACCTTATTCATGGAGGTTGTTTTTGACATGGAACACACGCTTGTCTCAGAGCGAACATACTCTGACTGGACTCAACTTTAATTATCAGCTTCACAGTCAGTGGTTGTTTAATACCTCCAAGAAGACACTGAAGATCACGTCTAATTCATGAAGACAAACAGTGATTTGTATCTGCTGTCTACTGTTTATATCACAGGACAGGGGGTATAGCTCAGTGGTAGAGCATTTGACTGCAGTTATAGAGGTCCCCAGTTCAAATCTGGGTGCCCCCTGGAATTATGATTGTGTATGTACTGTTGGTTGAATTTAAAAATAGTGTCCAGCAAGACAACCATTGTCATAGTGGACTTTTTAGTAATAGAAAGAACTTCTGTTTTTCTAAAAAGCTAAACATTTCTTCAACCATTGTCCTGATTAACTGTTGTATCAGAATTTAATTCATGGAGGTTGTTTTTGACATGGAGCACACGCTTATCTCAGAGCGAACATACTCTGACTGGACTCAACTTTAGTTATCAGCTTCTACTGAAAATGAAAACTCTAAGTTTCCTATTTCAAATGTAGAAAACCCAGAATTTAGGGGCCCTCTTAGAGTTTGTTAGACCTGCTCTGTAAAATTGTCCAGATCTTCACAGTCAATGGATGTTTAGTACCTTCAAGAAGACACTGAAGATCACGTCTAATTGATGACGACAAACAGTGATTTATATCTGCTGTCTGCTCTTTAAATCAAGGAAAGGGGGTATAGCTCAGTGGTAGAGCATTTGACTGCAGTTCAAGACGTCCCCAGTTCAAATCTGGGTTCCCCCTGAATTATAATTGTGTATGTACTGTTGGTTGAAGTTAAAAATAGTGTCCACCTGAGCAAGACAACCATTGTCATATTGGACTTTTTAGTAAAAGAAAGAACTTCTGTTTTTCTAAAAAGCTAAACATTTCTTCAACCATTGTCCTGCTTAACTGTTGTATCAGAACCTTATTCATGGAGGTTGTTTTTGACATGGAGCACACGCTTGTCTCAGAGCGAACATACTCTGACTGGACTCAACTTTAGTTATCAGCTTCTACTGAAAATGAAAACGTTAAGTTTCCTATTTCAAATGTAGAAAACCCAGAATTTAGGGGCCCTCTTAGAGTTTGTTAGACCTGCTCTGTAGAATTGTCCAGATCTTCACAGTCAGTGGATGTTTAGTACCTTCAAGAAGACACTGAAGATCACGTCTAATTGATGAAGACAAACAATCATTTGTATCTGCTGTCTACTGTTTATATCACAGGAATGGGGGTATAGCTCAGTGGTAGAGCATTTGACTGCAGATCAAGAGGTCCCCAGTTCAAATCTGGGTGCCCCCTGGAATTATGATTGTGTATGTACTGTTGGTTGAATTTAAAAATAGTGTCCAGCAAGACAACCATTGTCATATTGGACTTTTTAGTAATAGAAAGAACTTCTGTTTTTCTAAAAAGCTAAAAATTTCTTCAACCATTGTCCTGTTTAACTCTTGTATCAGAATTTAATTCATGGAGGTTGTTTTTGACATGGAGCACACGCTTATCTCAGAGCGAACATACTCTGACTGGACTCAACTTTAGTTATCAGCTTCTACTGAAAATGAAAACTCTAAGTTTCCTATTTCAAATGTAGAAAACCCAGAATTTAGGGGCCCTCTTAGAGTTTGTTAGACCTGCTCTGTAGAATTGTCCAGATCTTCACAGTCAGTGGATGTTTAGTACCTTCAAGAAGACACTGAAGATCACGTGTAATTGATGAAGACAAACAGTGATTTGTATCTGCTGTCTACTGTTTAGATCACAGGACAGGGGGTATAGCTCAGTGGTAGAGCATTTGACTGCAGTTCAAGAGGTCCCCAGTTCAAATCTGGGTGCCCCCTGGAATTATGATTGTGTATGTACTGTTGGTTGAAGTTAAAAATAGTGTCCACCTGAGCAAGACAACCATTGTCATAGTGTACTTTTTAGTAAAAGAAAGAACTTCTGTTTTTCTAAAAAGCTAAACATTTCTTCAACCATTGTCCTGCTTAACTGTTGTATCAGAACCTTATTCATGGAGGTTGTTTTTGGCATGGAGCACACGCTTGTCTCAGAGCGAACATACTCTGACTGGACTCAACTTTAGTTATCAGCTTCTACTGAAAATGAAAACGTTAAGTTTCCTATTTCAAATGTAGAAAACCCAGAATTTAGGGGCCCTCTTAGAGTTTGTTAGACCTGCTCTGTAGAATTGTCCAGATCTTCACAGTCAGTGGATGTTTAGTACCTTCAAGAAGACACTGAAGATCACGTCTAATTGATGAAGACAAACAATGATTTGTATCTGCTGTCTACTGTTTATATCACAGGAATGGGGGTATAGCTCAGTGGTAGAGCATTTGACTGCAGATCAAGAGGTCCCCAGTTCAAATCTGGGTACCCCCTGGAATTATGATTGTGTATGTACTGTTGGTTGAATTTAAAAATACTGTCCAGCAAGACAACCATTGTCATAGTGGACTTTTTAGTAATAGAAAGAACTTCTGTTTTTCTAAAAAGCTAAACATTTCTTCAACCATTGTCCTGTTTAACTGTTGTATCAGAATTTAATTCATGGAGGTTGTTTTTGACATGGAGCACACGCTTTTCTCAGAGCGAACATACTCTGACTGGACTCAACTTTAGTTATCAGCTTCTACTGAAAATGAAAACTCTAAGTTTCCTATTTCAAATGTAGAAAACCCAGAATTTAGGGGCCCTCTTAGAGTTTGTTAGACCTGCTCTGTAGAATTGTCCAGATCTTCACAGTCAGTGGATGTTTAGTACCTTCAAGAAGACACTGAAGATCACGTCTAATTGATGAAGACAGACAGTGATTTGTATCTGCTGTCTGCTCTTTAAATTACAGGAAAGGGGGTATAGCTCAGTGGTAGAGCATTTGACTGCAGATCAAGAGGTCCCCAGTTCAAATCTGGGTGCCCCCTGGAATTATGATTGTGTATGTACTGTTGGTTGAAGTTTAAAATAGTGTCCAGCAAGACAACCATTGTCATAGTGGACTTATTAGTAATAGAAACAACTTCTCTTTTTCTAAAAAGCTAAACATTTCTTCAACCATTGTCCTAATTAACTGTTGTATCAGAACCTTATTCATGGAGGTTGTTTTTGACATGGAGCACACGCTTGTCTCAGAGCGAACATACTCTGACTGGACTCAAATTTAATTATCAGCTTCACAGTCAGTGGTTGTTTAATACCTCCAAGAAGACACTGAAAATCACGTCTAATTGATGACGACAAACAGTGATTTATATCTGCTGTCTGCTTTTTAAATCAAGGAAAGGGGGTATAGCTCAGTGGTAGAGCATTTGACTGCAGTTCAAGAGGTCCCCAGTTCAAATCTGGGTGCCCCCTGAATTATAATTGTGTATGTACTGTTGGTTGAAGTTAAAAATAGTGTCCACCTGAGCAAGACAACCATTGTCATAGTGTACTTTTTAGTAAAAGAAACAACTTCTGTTTTTCTAAAAAGCTAAACATTTCTTCAACCATTGTCCTGCTTAACTGTTGTATCAGAACCTTATTCATGGAGGTTGTTTTTGACATGGAGCACACGCTTGTCTCAGAGCGAACATACTCTGACTGGACTCAAATTTAATTATCAGCTTCTACTGAAAATGAAAACTCTAAGTTTCCTATTTCAAATGTAGAAAACCCAGAATTTAGGGGCCCTCTTAGAGTTTGTTAGACCTGCTCTGTAGAATTGTCCAGATCTTCACAGTCAGTGGATGTTTAGTACCTTCAAGAAGACACTGAAGATCACGTCTAATTGATGAAGACAAACAGTGATTTGTATCTGCTGTCTACTGTTTATATCACAGGAAAGGGGGTATAGCTCAGTGGTAGAGCATTTGACTGCAGTTATAGAGGTCCCCAGTTCAAATCTGGGTGCCCCCTGGAATTATGATTGTGTATGTACTGTTGGTTGAAGTTAAAAATAGTGTCCACCTGAGCAAGACAACCGTTGTCATAGTGTACTTTTTAGTAAAAGAAAGAACTTCTGTTTTTCTAAAAAGCTAAACATTTCTTCAACCATTGTCCTGCTTAACTGTTGTATCAGAACCTTATTCATGGAGGTTGTTTTTGACATGGAGCACACGCTTGTCTCAGAGCGAACATACTCTGACTGGACTCAACTTTAATTATCAGCTTCACAGTCAGTGGTTGTTTAATACCCCCAAGAAGACACTGAAGATCACGTCTAATTGATGAAGACAAACAGTGATTTTTATCTGCTGTCTACTGTTTATATCACAGGACAGGGGGTATAGCTCAGTGGTAGAGCATTTGACTGCAGTTCAAGAGGTCCCCAGTTCAAATCTGGGTGCCCCCTGGAATTATGATTGTGTATGTACTGTTGGTTGAATTTAAAAATAGTGTCCAGCAAGACAACCATTGTCATAGTGGACTTTTTAGTAATAGAAAGAACTTCTGTTTTTCTAAAAAGCTAAACATTTCTTCAACCATTGTCCTGTTTAACTGTTGTATCAGAATTTAATTCATGGAGTTTGTTTTTGACATGGAACACACGCTTGTCTCAGAGCGAACATACTCTGACTGGACTCAACTTTAATTATCAGCTTCACAGTCAGTGGTTGTTTAATACCTCCAAGAAGACACTGAAGATCACGTCTAATTCATGAAGACAAACAGTGATTTGTATCTGCTGTCTACTGTTTATATCACAGGACAGGGGGTATAGCTCAGTGGTAGAGCATTTGACTGCAGTTCAAGAGGTCCCCAGTTCAAATCTGGGTGCCCCCTGGAATTATGATTGTGTATGTACTGTTGGTTGAATTTAAAAATAGTGTCCAGCAAGACAACCATTGTCATAGTGGACTTTTTAGTAATAGAAAGAACTTCTGTTTTTCTAAAAAGCTAAACATTTCTTCAACCATTGTCCTGATTAACTGTTGTATCAGAATTTAATTCATGGAGGTTGTTTTTGACATGGAGCACACGCTTATCTCAGAGCGAACATACTCTGACTGGACTCAACTTTAGTTATCAGCTTCTACTGAAAATGAAAACTCTAAGTTTCCTATTTCAAATGTAGAAAACCCAGAATTTAGGGGCCCTCTTAGAGTTTGTTAGACCTGCTCTGTAGAATTGTCCAGATCTTCACAGTCAGTGGATGTTTAGTACCTTCAAGAAGACACTGAAGATCACGTCTGAAGATGAAGACAGACAGTGATTTGTATCTGCTGTCTGCTCTTTAAATTACAGGAAAGGGGGTATAGCTCAGTGGTAGAGCATTTGACTGCAGATCAAGAGGTCCCCAGTTCAAATCTGGGTGCCCCCTGGAATTATGATTGTGTATGTACTGTTGGTTGAAGTTTAAAAATAGTGTCCAGCAAGACAACCATTGTCATAGTGGACTTTTTAGTAATAGAAAGAACTTCTGTTTTTCTAAAAATTTGAAGACAAACAATGATTTGTATCTGCTGTCTGCTTTGTACATCACAGGAAATGGGGGTATAGCTCAGTGGTAGAGCATTTGACTGCAGTTATAGAGGTCCCCAGTTCAAATCTGGGTGCCCCCTGGAATTATGATTGTGTATGTACTGTTGGTTGAAGTTAAAAATAGTGTCCACCTGAGCAAGACAACCATTGTCATAGTGTACTTTTTAGTAAAAGAAAGAACTTCTGTTTTTCTAAAAAGCTAAACATTTCTTCAACCATTGTCCTGCTTAACTGTTGTATCAGAACCTTATTCATGGAGGTTGTTTTTGGCATGGAGCACACGCTTGTCTCAGAGCGAACATACTCTGACTGGACTCAACTTTAGTTATCAGCTTCTACTGAAAATGAAAACGTTAAGTTTCCTATTTCAAATGTAGAAAACCCAGAATTTAGGGGCCCTCTTAGAGTTTGTTAGACCTGCTCTGTAGAATTGTCCAGATCTTCACAGTCAGTGGATGTTTAGTACCTTCAAGAAGACACTGAAGATCACGTCTAATTGATGAAGACAAACAATGATTTGTATCTGCTGTCTACTGTTTATATCACAGGAATGGGGGTATAGCTCAGTGGTAGAGCATTTGACTGCAGATCAAGAGGTCCCCAGTTCAAATCTGGGTGCCCCCTGGAATTATGATTGTGTATGTACTGTTGGTTGAATTTAAAAATAGTGTCCAGCAAGACAACCATTGTCATAGTGGACTTTTTAGTAATAGAAAGAACTTCTGTTTTTCTAAAAAGCTAAACATTTCTTCAACCATTGTCCTGTTTAACTGTTGTATCAGAATTTAATTCATGGAGGTTGTTTTTGACATGGAGCACACGCTTATCTCAGAGCGAACATACTCTGACTGGACTCAACTTTAGTTATCAGCTTCTACTGAAAATGAAAACTCTAAGTTTCCTATTTCAAATGTAGAAAACCCAGAATTTAGGGGCCCTCTTAGAGTTTGTTAGACCTGCTCTGTAGAATTGTCCAGATCTTCACAGTCAGTGGATGTTTAGTACCTTCAAGAAGACACTGAAGATCACGTCTAATTGATGAAGACAGACAGTGATTTGTATCTGCTGTCTGCTCTTTAAATTACAGGACAGGGGGTATAGCTCAGTGGTAGAGCATTTGACTGCAGTTCAAGAGGTCCCCAGTTCAAATCTGGGTGCCCCCTGGAATTATGATTGTGTATGTACTGTTGGTTGAAGTTTAAAATAGTGTCCAGCAAGACAACCATTGTCATAGTGGACTTATTAGTAATAGAAACAACTTCTCTTTTTCTAAAAAGCTAAACATTTCTTCAACCATTGTCCTAATTAACTGTTGTATCAGAACCTTATTCATGGAGGTTGTTTTTGACATGGAGCACACGCTTGTCTCAGAGCGAACATACTCTGACTGGACTCAAATTTAATTATCAGCTTCACAGTCAGTGGTTGTTTAATACCTCCAAGAAGACACTGAAAATCACGTCTAATTGATGACGACAAACAGTGATTTATATCTGCTGTCTGCTCTTTAAATCAAGGAAAGGGGGTATAGCTCAGTGGTAGAGCATTTGACTGCAGTTCAAGAGGTCCCCAGTTCAAATCTGGGTGCCCCCTGAATTATAATTGTGTATGTACTGTTGGTTGAAGTTAAAAATAGTGTCCACCTGAGCAAGACAACCATTGTCATAGTGTACTTTTTAGTAAAAGAAACAACTTCTGTTTTTCTAAAAAGCTAAACATTTCTTCAACCATTGTCCTGCTTAACTGTTGTATCAGAACCTTATTCATGGAGGTTGTTTTTGACATGGAGCACACGCTTGTCTCAGAGCGAACATACTCTGACTGGACTCAAATTTAATTATCAGCTTCACAGTCAGTGGTTGTTTAATACCCCCAAGAAGACACTGAAGATCACGTCTAATTGATGAAGACAAACAGTGATTTTTATCTGCTGTCTACTGTTTATATCACAGGACAGGGGGTATAGCTCAGTGGTAGAGCATTTGACTGCAGTTCAAGAGGTCCCCAGTTCAAATCTGGGTGCCCCCTGGAATTATGATTGTGTATGTACTGTTGGTTGAATTTAAAAATAGTGTCCAGCAAGACAACCATTGTCATAGTGGACTTTTTAGTAATAGAAAGAACTTCTGTTTTTCTAAAAAGCTAAACATTTCTTCAACCATTGTCCTGATTAACTGTTGTATCAGAATTTAATTCATGGAGGTTGTTTTTGACATGGAGCACACGCTTATCTCAGAGCGAACATACTCTGACTGGACTCAACTTTAGTTATCAGCTTCTACTGAAAATGAAAACTTTAAGTTTCCTATTTCAAATGTAGAAAACCCAGAATTTAGGGGCCCTCTTAGAGTTTGTTAGACCTGCTCTGTAGAATTGTCCAGATCTTCACAGTCAGTGGATGTTTAGTACCTTCAAGAAGACACTGAAGATCACGTCTAATTGATGAAGACAGACAGTGATTTGTATCTGCTGTCTGCTCTTTAAATTACAGGAAAGGGGGTATAGCTCAGTGGTAGAGCATTTGACTGCAGATCAAGAGGTCCCCAGTTCAAATCTGGGTGCCCCCTGGAATTATGATTGTGTATGTACTGTTGGTTGAAGTTTAAAATAGTGTCCAGCAAGACAACCATTGTCATAGTGGACTTATTAGTAATAGAAAGAACTTCTGTTTTTCTAAAAAGCTAAACATTTCTTCAACCATTGTCCTGTTTAACTGTTGTATCAGAATTTAATTCATGGAGTTTGTTTTTGACATGGAGCACACGCTTATCTCAGAGCGAACATACTCTGACTGGACTCAACTTTAGTTATCAGCTTCTACTGAAATTGAAAACTCTAAGTTTCCTATTTCAAATGTAGAAAACCCAGAATTTAGGGGCCCTCTTAGAGTTTGTTAGACCTGCTCTGTAGAATTGTCCAGATCTTCACAGTCAGTGGATGTTTAGTACCTTCAAGAAGACACTGAAGATCACGTCTAATTGATGAAGACAGACAGTGATTTGTATCTGCTGTCTGCTCTTTAAATTACAGGAAAGGGGGTATAGCTCAGTGGTAGAGCATTTGACTGCAGATCAAGAGGTCCCCAGTTCAAATCTGGGTGCCCCCTGGAATTATGATTGTGTATGTACTGTTGGTTGAAGTTTAAAATAGTGTCCAGCAAGACAACCATTGTCATAGTGGACTTATTAGTAATAGAAACAACTTCTATTTTTCTAAAAAGCTAAACATTTCTTCAACCATTGTCCTAATTAACTGTTGTATCAGAACCTTATTCATGGAGGTTGTTTTTGACATGGAGCACACGCTTGTCTCAGAGCGAACATACTCTGACTGGACTCAAATTTAATTATCAGCTTCACAGTCAGTGGTTGTTTAATACCTCCAAGAAGACACTGAAAATCACGTCTAATTGATGAAGACAAACAGTGATTTGTATCTGCTGTCTACTGTTTATATCACAGGACAGGGGGTATAGCTCAGTGGTAGAGCATTTGACTGCAGTTCAAGAGGTCCCCAGTTCAAATCTGGGTGCCCCCTGGAATTATGATTGTGTATGTACTGTTGGTTGAATTTAAAAATAGTGTCCAGCAAGACAACCATTGTCATAGTGGACTTTTTAGTAATAGAAAGAACTTCTGTTTTTCTAAAAAGCTAAACATTTCTTCAACCATTGTCCTGATTAACTGTTGTATCAGAATTTAATTCATGGAGGTTGTTTTTGACATGGAGCACACGCTTATCTCAGAGCGAACATACTCTGACTGGACTCAACTTTAGTTATCAGCTTCTACTGAAAATGAAAACTCTAAGTTTCCTATTTCAAATGTAGAAAACCCAGAATTTAGGGGCCCTCTTAGAGTTTGTTAGACCTGCTCTGTAGAATTGTCCAGATCTTCACAGTCAGTGGATGTTTAGTACCTTCAAGAAGACACTGAAAATCACGTCTAATTGATGACGACAAACAGTGATTTATATCTGCTGTCTGCTCTTTAAATCAAGGAAAGGGGGTGTAGCTCAGTGGTAGAGCATTTGACTGCAGTTCAAGACGTCCCCAGTTCAAATCTGGGTTCCCCCTGAATTATAATTGTGTATGTACTGTTGGTTGAAGTTAAAAATAGTGTCCACCTGAGCAAGACAACCATTGTCATATTGGACTTTTTAGTAAAAGAAAGAACTTCTGTTTTTCTAAAAAGCTAAACATTTCTTCAACCATTGTCCTGCTTAACTGTTGTATCAGAACCTTATTCATGGAGGTTGTTTTTGACATGGAGCACACGCTTGTCTCAGAGCGAACATACTCTGACTGGACTCAACTTTAGTTATCAGCTTCTACTGAAAATGAAAACGTTAAGTTTCCTATTTCAAATGTAGAAAACCCAGAATTTAGGGGCCCTCTTAGAGTTTGTTAGACCTGCTCTGTAGAATTGTCCAGATCTTCACAGTCAGTGGATGTTTAGTACCTTCAAGAAGACACTGAAGATCACGTCTAATTGATGAAGACAAACAATGATTTGTATCTGCTGTCTACTGTTTATATCACAGGAATGGGGGTATAGCTCAGTGGTAGAGCATTTGACTGCAGATCAAGAGGTCCCCAGTTCAAATCTGGGTGCATTGGGTTTAAGTTTTCGTTAAAATGGTTTCTGACTGTGCAACATACACTGTTGTAGTTTACTTTTTAGAAGGAAGTTCTTTTTTTTTGGAAAGTCTAAAACACATTTTTTAGGCACCAAGTACCTATATTGCTTTAGTGTTTGATACTTAATGTTAACATATTTAAGCTTCATTAGATTGAAATGGTAGGACGCATATTTTACAGTTGCACTGAACAGAAGACAGGAGGCAGAGCTGGAGGTAGTTTTTTGTTTTCCTACAGTATGAACGCATCACACGTCAACGTGCAGTGACGTCGTCATCGGGCCGACAGGAACTTCGGTTCCTCTTTTTTCCTTCGACGGTTCCTTTTAAAAATAGTCCTCCACGGAGCTTGTGAGACGGGAGATGAATTCATGGTTTTTTCTGTCGAAGAATAAATAAATGTAACGGGTGTAGTCGGCTGCCATGGCGGAGCAGAGCCGTGTTTAGGTAACCGGTTTATACAGAGACTGATAGCATATGTTTAACGTCACTGGTTTGTTAAATGTGTTCTGTTAGTCAAACAGTTGGTAAAGGAACCGGTGTAGCTAACGGAAAACGATAAGCTGTTAGTAAATTGTACTGCTTTGGTGATTTTATTCGCCTAATAATCCAGATAATCTGTTTTTGTGCAACAGTTTTTGTTTATGTAACGGGGAGATGAGCCAGTTAGTTAACGTTGCTGTCTTTACAAAGGCCTGAATGGAGGAGCGGAGGCTGCCAAAATACAAAGCGTTGAGTGGGATGTAAATGCACAGCAATATGCCTGGTATAGGATAACTCCTACAGTGTGCTCATTATTTGTGGACTGATGTGGACTAGAGTAATTCCTGGTGTTCTTGATATGACTGGGCTAATAATGGTTAGCCACGTAAATAGCTTCAGATTGTTAGCAACATACAAACTGTGACAAGAAACTAGTAGCGTGCAAAGTTGATTCTGCTACTGTAGAAATGATTTTCATTTCATTCATTAATCGAACTGTTGATTCCTTGAGTCATCTACCGGTTTTAGTAGGTAGGTATTAGTCTGGAAAATGGCAGGAAACAGACCGGATTATTAGTACAGTCTCTACTCACGTGCGAATATTTTTGTGGTCTTTTCACCTGCATTCAGCTTTAAAATAAGCTGCAGAAGATGGTTTAACACTACTAAGCAATTTCGTCTTCCCTCCTCCCTTCAGGGGGAAAAGTGCAACAACTCTGCAAAGGATCCTACTCAGACTGCAGACACCATGAGGTGACAACTGTGACATCTTGAACTTTAGCAGACGTGGACTTATGGCAAGGTAATTAACTGATACCAGACTTGGTCTGGGAGTGGTTGACATCTGGGCTTCATTTGTGCACTGTAACACTGCCTTATTGGAATCCTGGCCATGTTTCACTTTTTTTATTATGTTTTTGTTGTTGTGATCTTCCTCTACAGGATCACTTTGTCCTGTCTACCAGCTTCTTGGTACTGCAGCGTTACCCTGCTGTCTCTGGGCTGTGCCCCCAGGCAGAGGGTTTTGCTGCTACTGATTATCCTAATCACCTCTGCCCTCTTTCTGCTTGGGATGTACCAGAGGCAGCTGTGGGGTTCCCAGCGAGGCCCCAGGACTCGAGTCAACAAGTGAGCGAATACCAGAGATGAGAAATGAAATACTTAGCTGAAGAATTAGCAGGACAATTTAGAACAAATACTGTATGTGTGGTCTTCACTAAGGCACAGAGTATAGTTCTCCTCCTTTACACATTGTTCATTGTTCTCCCTGACACAATTCGAGGCATGTAAGCACTCAGTGTTAGCCACCAGTTGTTTTCAGACAGAACATTTTAGAGCTGGGGCATTGTTTGGTAAAGTCAAGATGTTCAATGTAGATAAGTAAGAGACCACAATAGTGTCAAATAGTAGATTTTTTTTTTACTCACCAATGTCCCTCAGTATTTATAAAAAGCTCCACCAGGCTGTGTTTGACAAGTTAATGATGAAAAAAACAGCTATTACAACCTCCGAATCTACTAGGTTTAGCTGAGCCGAGTATCATCCGTCAGGCAGCTGGAGCCAAGGTGTGTTAGAGCATCATTTCCAACAAAGTTGAACAAAACACAAAGATATATTAATGTAGTTTGTCAAAGTTCACTGCCAGCGTTCTGGAGAGTATTATTTTCAGTGCGAGACAAGTTTGCATGGTGTTTTTGGTATTTCGATATTTTTTTTTTAAACGCCAACTAACGTCTGCAGGAGAATGGGAAGTAGAGAGAGATAGAAATGAACAGTGCTTAGAAAAATAAACATAAAAGGATAAAAACAGTATGGTAGAAGAAGTTATTCCGAGAGGTGTTTTTAATGTGTGGGTGTGTATATCTTTGTACTGAATAACACAGATGAATAGGAAATCTTGTAAAAGAATTGCAACAATATTGGTCTGTTGTATTACAGTTTTTGAGCCAAAAGCGGAGAGAAAAAGACAAAGAATTAAATGCAAGGGCTGACTGATTCAATTTCTTCCCATAAATGTTCCTAGTATGGTTTTCCTTACCAACATTTTAAAAGTTACACTAGGATATAAGCTATAGAAATAAGACTTTTTATATAGTTCAACTATGTTAACCATGCACCTTGTTCCATCCCCATACAGCAAAAACATTATTCTTTCCATTTATTTTATGATAATAACTGGACAATCGTTGTTAAACAGAGCAAGCTGATAAACCAGCTTTGTGAGACCAACTGTCAATGTTTATTTGAGGCCCTACAGCTCAAAATCACTCTGCTAGTGAGAGTGATTGCAGGTGCTTTCTTCAGGGACTGATAGCTATTCATAGATGATTTGTATGAGTTGGAGTTTTATTTGCAAATCCTTGATAACAGATTCTGTCTCTATCAGAGTGAATGTTTTGTTTGACTATAAAGTAGATATGAACTAAAGGAAGAAAAGTGCTGTGGATGTTTCTTAACATTTCATGTGTAGATTAAGATGTGATTCCCACTGACCTACAGTCGTTTCAGGCGCTTTATAGCTGCTGTTTGCTCGAAGACTAAATGCAGAGCTTCGTGCGTAATGATAGAAATTTGTGTGGGTGTCACCAGAATGAATCAAACCTGTGCCTCTGACTGTCAGGAACCTGCTCACAATCACATTTGTTTCAGTAGAAAGGTGGGAAAGTGTAACATCCATGAATAACAACATAAACACGTCAGAAATACAATAATTTTTAAATAAGGTGGATCACTATTTTGGTAAAATGTTTCTCGGCTGTTTGTGAGATTACTTAGCTACTCTTTATTCAGGTACAGTACATAAGCATTAAAACTGTGCAAAAGTATATTTCTCTTCTCATACTGTGTTTGTCTTCTTTCAGATACCTCTCCATTGCAGAGACTATGGAGGCCACTGATGTCCTCAACCCCACTCTAAATTATGGGATTGTGGTGGATTGTGGCAGCAGCGGTTCTCGGGTCTTCGTGTACTACTGGCCCCCCCACAACGGGAACCCCCACACCCTTCTTGACATCAAGCAGATGAGGGACCATAATCACAAACCGGTTGTCAAGAAGATCAAACCTGGTGAGAAATGAGAGCTAACTGCTGAACACTCTGGATGCCAGTATGAGGATCTTTTAAAGTGAAAGACGGAACGTGTGTGTGTGTGTAAGGGAGAGGATGCAACGTGCATTGAAATTACAAGGAGGAGAAACATTCTTCCAAAGAGTAGCACTAGTATTTCTGATGATAGTTACATAGTGGTGAGGATCATTCCGTCCTCGTGTCCTTGTTTTATCTCAGCAACAGCGGGCAGATTAGATACACTGGGTTTGTAGGTTAAAGGCCACGTGGTAATTTGAACACTAGGTTGTCACATGCTACAGTAAAAACTCATACACTTAGGTTTCTCCACAGGAAAACTATTACACTGATTAATGAGATGTTATTATCTCGTTAAGAATCAAATTTAATTTGTTTTTGTTACTTACATGTACATTTGTCAAGTTGTCTGAGTTGAAGCCCAACCAAAAACTAGGCTGACTAAAATTAAACTCACTCTATGAGCCTCAACTAATCACATGTACGCTGGTTTCGGCACATTCATCAGCTGATAATTAATGAGGAAGACGTACAAAAGATGCTTCAGATCCACCTTACATAGATTGGCCATAGAAATGTTTCTTAAAAACAGAGCTTCAGTCAACATATTGTCATTTTATGTAATTTCAAATATCAGTATCAGCTTAAAGATCCAGCAGCAGCCAGGCTCTACTTTTCACAAGACTGCTTTTAGTTACTGTGCAAATGTTCTAACAACAGATTATAATTATTATCTTGGGAACATTTATGTTCTATTATGGGTAATTTCTAATGATGTTCTGTGCTGATTTATTTCTAATTACCCATAATTGTGCATTTTTACTAAACCTGCCTTCGGGAGCAAATGTAAAACATGTTGTTCCCTTTTGCTCAAATATTTGCTTGCTGAAACATGTATAAAACAGGTATCTCCACTCTGGCGAAGACACCTACGCAGGCCAGTGACTACCTCCATCCTTTGCTCAGCTTTGCTGCTGCTCATGTCCCAAGGAGCAAACACAAAGAGACACCGCTCTACATCCTCTGCACTGCTGGCATGAGGCTACTGCCAGAGAGGTAGAGGGATGGGAGGTCATAGTGCAGCATTTATCAGTATTGTACAATACAAATTGTTTTTGTCACGGGTTGAACAAAAGAAATTTGTAAAGACATTAGAAGGGGAGGTGTTAATGTTCACTGGAGTGGATAGTTTTACCAAAAAAATTCTTTCTTTTATTTTTCTGTAGCCAGCAGGCGGCCATCTTGGAGGACCTGGTCACTGATGTTCCCCTAGACTTTGATTTTCTGTTTTCCCGTTCACATGCAGAGGTTATCTCTGGAAAACAGGAAGGTGAGGGGACACGGTTACTAACACACTATTAATTGCTGGAACTTATTTGTTTGTATGTTTAGGGAATTAGGCGAATGCGGCATAAATCTGGCATTTCTAACCACTGCCTGTCTGTTTTGTGTTTCTCCCTGTAATGGTTGCTTCTGACTCTGCTCAACCCTGAAAGGGGTCTATGCATGGATTGGCATTAACTTTGTGCTGCACCGCTTTGATCACCCTGAGGAGGGTAAGTGTGAATGTTAAACAAGATCTACCACATGTGAAATTCTCTTTTAAACAAGAGAAAAATAAAGTAATATGTTTATTATATGAGTGTATTTAGAGTTATTGTTTTCCAACATTTAACCAGTAATAAAATCCAAACTTTAAAGAATTATATTAATTGGATGTTCTCAGAGTTGATGTTGATGTCTCACAGTTGATTTGACAACAGGGTCTCAGAACCAGCAGCCAATAAGCAGGCGGCGCACCATGGGCATCATGGATATGGGTGGAGCTTCACTGCAGATCGCCTATGAGGTGCCCAGTGCTATCACGTTTAACTCACCACAGGAGGTAAGGAAGTACAGTCCCACATCTGTTACTGCAGGAGCAAACGTGTTCAGTACAAACACTGAAACTGAGCTAAGAAATGAGGAAAAATAACACTTCAATGATTAGTCATCTATCAAAGTTGTTTCTGATTAACTTAAATCTCATGATGGACCAATTGTTCTTGCTGCATTACTGACACTAAACAGCCCTTTTTGATGTTGAGCCCTTGTGTTAGCTGGTCAGCCTAAAACCTCAGTGTCTGTTTTCTAGGAGGAGGCAGGGAAGAGCGTGCTCGCTGAGTTTAATCTGGGCTGTGATGTCGAGCACACACAACATGTGTATCGGGTCTATGTCACCACCTTCCTCGGCTTTGGGGGAAACATGGCCAGGCAGCGCTACGAGGACCAGCTGCTCAATAACACACTCTCAAAGAACAAGTGAGACACTTCACACTCATGTGCTGTAATGATGTAATGTTTTTTTTTATTTATTTATTGCAGTTCCTTATGTAACTTAATATTAAGACCATGGACTCTTGCCAGTATTATTGCTGGAGGTCTAAATCAGGACCACACTTTACTGATCAGGATTCACATTTTTGATCGAAAGGGTTTTCATCTGCACTATTCTGCTTTACTTCCATCAAGATTTTCCTGCTTCCAATATAGTGAGAAAATCAAGCCTGCAGCTGTGTTTGTAAAAATAGCTCCTTCCTCCTGCTTGGTATTAAAAAAATAAAAAGAGAGAGAGAAATGCATATTTTCTGTGAAATCCAACCAGGTGGTAGATGATGTTAAACATAGTTTACATGCCACTTGGTACTTGGCAATCTGTTGTTTCAGGCAATTACTGTAATTTCCAAATGAATATGGCAATTAAATCTTTTAAATGAAGTGTTGAGCTATAGTAGATAATCATATTTATTTTTGGATAATTGAAATCCAATTAAGACAACAGATTGTCTATAAATGTTTGTGATGGTTGTGGCCTAAAATGCCTGATTTCGTGACCGTTTTTGATAAAAATGATGATGCATTTCGCATTGTTTTGTGACGTTTTAATTTGCAGGACTTGCAGAATTCACTGGGGTTTGGGTGAATTCATTGCTGCAATAGCAACATAGCAAATTCTTACAGCGACTAGAAACAGTTTGGTGTCTGTTTATTCAGGTTTCTGACCACACAGACAGGCCTGAGCAATGATAAACCATACCTGGACCCCTGTCTGCCAGTCGGAATGTCGGACATACTTGCGCGGGACAACCACACGTTGTACCTGAGGGGCCAGGGTGACTGGACCCGATGTCGGGATGCTGTACGACCCTTCCTGGGCCTGCACAATGGCACAATGTCACCAGGGGGTGTCTACCAGGTACGACTCATTCCAAACATCCTGTTTTAAAAAAGCTAATCCATATTCATTCTAAACCTTTGTAATGACAAAGTCATTAGAAATGATCTTTCAGACTCATTACGGCACACAGCGTGTTCTGTAAAGTTTATTCGTGTAATATGTTTTTATTGATATAAAAATAAATAAATGTATCAAGAGCTACTCATAACCAAAGAGTGACATTTTGGACTCAAACCTTCATTTTTGTTAGCGGCCTCACAAAGCAGTAATGTTCTTCTCTAGGCTCCCATCAACTTCAGTAACAGCGAGTTCTACGGTTTCTCCGAGTTTTATTACTGTATGGAGGATGTGCTGAGGATAGGAGGACAGTACGACAGTGAGAAATACTCCCAAGCTGCTAGGGTAACCGCACACGCCACCCTTACACGAGCAATGTGACTGTACTGGTTGTTGTTGGTTGATTAAAAGTTTACGGGTGTTTATTGGGGCTCATCTACCAGGAGTACTGCTCCACCAAGTGGTCAACACTGAAACAGCGTCTGGACAGCAAGCTTTTCTCTGAGCAGGCTGACATCAACAGGCTCAAGTAAGTTATTCTCTCCTTTTATTCTGAATATCCAGGATATCATTCAGTGGTCATAGTCGGGGTTTTTTTTCACCAACTACCTAGTCCTTGTGTTATTCACTTCTTCTCTGCTGTCCCCTGAAAAGAGACATTTTCCCGACTTCCCGAAACAATAAATCATTCTAAAAGAAATTATGTAACTGCTATGGCAGATTGTCATTACGAAGGCGACTTGATTTAAATCGTTGGTGGTGTAACACAAACTCAGTAAAGCATGTTAACAGATTCTCCACAAGGAGGAGCTTTTTAGTCACCATCACACTAGTTCTACACTTGTCAAGTAGCAAAAGCAGTTAAGACCTGCCGATGTTAAGAGTGTCACCAGCCCCACACCGAGAAACGTTTTGTGCACGTGTTGTTTAGGTTGGTATTCAGTTTATCTCATGGCTGTAAAGATGTAAGCATAAAAAGTTATGAAAAACAAAATAACAGCTGCCAGAAGTTGTTTCTTTCCCTTCTTGTTAAAGCTGCACACTGAAATGCCTCCTTCTGCAGGTGTGAAGTTCCTGTGGGAGATGCTGGTTGAACTGAAACTGTATTTCTGAAACTGCTGGAGTTGCAGCTTTGCATCAGACTAAATCACTGTTTATTTGAAGGCATTTACACAGTAACCACCGCTTCATTTATTATTTATTTATTAACCCAGGTATCAGTGCTTCAAGTCGGCCTGGATGTTCGAGGTGTTGCACTCTGGTTTCCGTTTTCCTGCAGGCTACCAGAGTCTGAAAACAGCCCAGCTGGTTTATGACAAAGAGGTCCAGTGGACTCTGGGTGCTATTCTGTTCAAAACCCGCTTCCTGCCACTCAGGTAAGCTAGACACTGTAACTCTCATCAAGTAAGTAATGCTTTCAACAGGGATTTTCACATTATAGCTGTTTTTATTTCTTTTGTGCAATCCCAGTGTGAAATGTAAATATGCAGATATGCAGAAGTTCATAACCTTTTTTTTTTTTTTTTTTTTTGCAAGCTGTTCATGTCTTCCTCTGCCCCTTTGTGTTACTCCAGGGACCTGCAGCAGGAAACGTTGCGGCAGAGCCACCCCAGCTGGCTGCGCTCTTCCTTTGTCTACAACCACCACCTGTTCTCACTCTGCATCCTGGTTGTGGTGCTGGCCATCCTGCTCTACATCCTTCGCCTGCGAAGGATCCACCAGCGGGAACAGAGGCAGGCCGAGTCCCTGAATCTCCTCTGGGCTGAGGAGGGAGAGGCCCTCCTCCCCTGAGAAATACATCCGTGTTGGGAGATTCCAGACTGACAACCTGCAGGTCTTTGTGTTCATGACATATTTCACTTACTGTAACCGAACCACAAAACCAAAATTAAGTATGAGAGTATGTGTCACAGATAAGGAACCTGGGAATCATTCACCAGCCAAGGGTGTGATTTGTTTGTGTCCAGTGAGGATATATGGGAAGACTCAAGCTTTTATTGCACAGGAAAACATCACAGTGCAGAGGCAATTTAATGAGCCTGGAAATCAGACTCCTCTGTATCTTCTTTGATCATGCAGCTTTAAACACACAACAACAATCAAAGACTCCTCCGCATTCACATCGTATGACAATTCAGGACAAAATTTAGGGTGCAGAGTGACGGTAAAGCCACTTACATGTCTACATCACTTGTTAAGTGCCAAGTTGGATTTATCAATCTTATCAAAGTCTTAATTCAGACTGTTTACAAGTTAGACAACTAGTAATTCCAGTTTCTCCGATATCACATGAACCCAGCATTAGATAACATGCATGTTCATGTTGCCATGTTAGCTTGATGGGAAAAGTGTAGCCATGCTAATGTTAGCATTCAATTTAAAGAGGCCATATTATGCACAATTCTGGGTGTATTATTATTATTATTATTATTAATATTATAGGCCTCTACTGAAATGGTTTTGGATGATTTGGAGTATTTATTTATTTTTTACTTTGTATTTATAATGGGCCTTTATGCAGCACCTCTTCTTCTGCCCTGTCTAAAATAGTTTGTTTCTTCTTCAGATACTTGGTGGAAAAACTGGAAGACTACTGAGCCAAAACAATGACAGTATAACACTTGACAACTGTATATTTTTCCAACCTTACCTGAGACTTTTGTATCTGACCCGGGTAACAAGATCAAACATTATATTCCCTCCTGCAAAGACAACATAGAAGAAGCTCTCACATATCGAGGAACTGGTTTTCGTTTTGCCCAAAATCCTAGTGATGAAATAGCACAACTTTATTCAATCACCATCCAGCAGTTGAGTTGTTCTCATGTTCACACCCTCAAAACTGATTAAGCATCACACTTCAGCGTGAGGTGATATCACACCAGGCTTTTTTCCCTCAGAGTTAGTGTTTCATCTACACCTCTATCCTTCCCGGTGGGTTGATTTCCTCCAAAGCAATCCTGCGGACCAATGACTTCGGGTGCAGGACTCTTGCCTGTGATTGCACTTTGATACTTGAATGTCACTGTTGCCCTGCTAAGCCTGCCGTACTGCACAGATGTTTATTGAAACAATAACTGAGTCAAAAAGCATTTTAGCTTAAGTCGGAGAGATCTGATCAGTGTTTAGATGAAGGAATGGGGAGAAAAAAAGAGACCATGGAGCTCTGATTTAAGCAGATGTCATAAAATTTTTAAATGCAATAACTCCATGAAAGGGACGAAACTTGTCAATCCCGTGGACCTAGATGGATGCTGGGACATCTCAATATGAGTGAAACATTTAATACAGATTTAAAATGAACTATAAAGGGGAACAATAAGCCTAACCCCGATTAAAAAGGGGTCTGTTTTCTTGAGTTTCCATGACGATGCAAATATGCATCTGAGAAGCACCTGCTGAAACTTCCTGAGAAGTTGAATAATGCCTCAATCCCACAGTGGGATAATATTTGTGATTAGTTTTGGACACAGGTGTGGAGCATGATTAATCAAATTAAATAATGAGTCCTTTTGTTTATAAAAAAAAAAAGCTATTTTGTAAAATGTGCTGTGGTGTTAATGTGACTCTGGAAGGAAGGTCGGTGGCTCAATGGGTACGGCATTTGGTTGGGATGCAAAAGGTCACACGTTCAAATCCCCTCCAGGTGTGGACCCGCCCATCCACCAAGGTTGTTGGTCCCGAGCCCGGATAAAATGGGATTGGGATTGGAGCAGGAAGGGCATCTGGTGTTTTAAAAAAAAAAAACTCATGCTAAATCAACGTGGAGAACACGTTGAGCTGTGGAGACCCCTGAAGGGGGAAGCTGTTGATCCTTGTGTTAACGAAACTCTGAGAGCTTTCCGACTTCTAACAATATGATTCCACTAAATCACTAAATATGCTATATATGTTCTCCACACACTTTTCTGTTCATCCTCGCAGACGACGTCTGACTCTTCTTTGTAATGCTGCCAGTGTGTGTTTGTAACCTTTGTCTCATCTGTACTTCAAGTTTAATTCTCCGCTCCTGAAACTGACATGGCAGCTAAAAATCTAATATTTTAGTGCTGACATTTTCAGATTTCAGATTTCATCTACAGTTGATTAAATTACTCAGTGAATCAATAACTCAAAACCTCCTTCTGATTCATCGTAATGTGGCTTTCAGGATTTCTGTTGCTCCGCCGATTTGTAAACTCTTAACAAAGGACCAATATTTGAGTGCGTCTTTCCAGACCTGGGAATCGTGCAATGAATAATAATAATTCATTTTCTGAAGGGAACACTTGACCTAATGTTTTTTATGTGTTTGTTTTAGGTAACTTGAAAATTCATGTGTATATAGAAACATTCCAGTCCAATAAATAAATGTTTTGTAATGAATTCAGTTTGGACTTTTGTGTTGTGACAACATACTGCAGACAGAAAATGGTAACGGTTGCACATTCACGCAAGGTTTAAGCCCCTCGGTTCTGTCTTACAGAAGAACTGCAGCATTTACATCTCAGGAAATCAACTGGTTCCACCAATAAGATTATAAGCTCCTAGGTATTTTGGAAATTTCCGCTTTTGAGCTTTTTTTTTTTTTTTTAATGTAAAAAAAAAATATATATATTTTTAAAATAATCAGTAATATGTAGTGGTTGGATTAATTCCCTCTGATTTTACCATTTCAGCATCCCCAAGGTCAGTTACTTTTAGGAAAAACTGCACACGCTGACATTTATGGATTATCTACAGTAACAGCAACATTGACTCAGAATAGACAAGTGGCTGCTGAATTTTTAAAAGGTAACATTTCAATGCTGCGAGCACTACCTCAGAAAACTCTGTGTCTTTGTATCGCAGTGAAAGCAGAAATCCCTGAACAGAATCTCAAAATGTGCAAACAAAGACAAGCATTCAAATGGTTTGATAGAGCTGGAGCTTCAGAGCACCAACAAACAAGAATTAAAAGCTCCGAAAATACTTTGGTTTGATGAAGAAAGTGTGTACATCAAACACAGCCTGCTCAAAGTTTGCCAAACAGGATTTAAAGCACAATGAAAGCATGAAGACAAAGGTTCTTCCCATCAGGCCAAAGAATCTAACACCACAATGAGAACCTGGCCAAATCCAGGTGTCAAAACTTGAGGATTTGCCAAAGAATATTCAAACTGCTGCCTACAAAGAGGCTTCGATACAGTACTGAAAAGGCTTTGAACAGTCAGTCTTTGCTTTTTATTAACATTTAGTCATTCAACAAAAACACAAGTAGGGCACAGACACAAACATGAGCATCTTTAAGATCAGTGCGTTGACCAAAGAAACATGTGGATGGAGGAACTGGGGAGGAACTAACCCAGCGATTAGTGGAAACCTGCTCCACCTCCTGAGCCACAGCAAACATGTTTTCATAGAAACGTGTTTAGTGCAGGTTAAGAGAAAAATCATAGCGACTCAAAGTGTGTAAAAAGTGAGCGTGACCCCTTTCTTGTTATAAACATATCCAAAACTTTATATATTTTATCATAATAGAATTTCGTAGCAGTTGCAACCAGGGAGATTATCACTGCAACGGATGGATTATTACTTCTTATGTTTGACTAAAAATGGTAGATGCGTCACATACTTGACATTTCTGACACTGAACAAACAATAAATAAACACACACTTGGCCTATCAATATACAGTTTATCAAAATGTTTCGTAATTTTAAAACATTTTCCAAAGGTGCCACCATATTTTGAGCATGTGCCCAGTTTTGTCACCCCAATGAGTAAAACTCCTGTTTCACTGAAAAAAAGTACACTTTCAGTGTTTTTGACCCCAATAACTACTACTACACAACATGAAAGGAAAGGTTTCCACTCTATAAGGCAACACTCAGGGATAAAACGCCCAAAGAACTGGGGGAGGGGCCTGAAGGCAGTCTGGCACCTCTCCACATGAACCAGAAAGAGTTGGATCCTGTTGTGAGAATCTCTGCCAGCCTGTAACTCAGTCATTGTCACAACATGTTCAAATTTACTGCAAGCAGTCACTGCCTTCATTGTTTCGGAGTTAAAGCCACTTAGCTCAGTGATGCTGTGCCCGTGTGACCTGGTGGTGGTGCTGTGCAGCACTTCTCAACGGATGATCCCACAAACCTGTTTATGTGCACGACTGAAGAGCAGCAACACCTTAACGGCGCCGGCGCCTCGCTGCTGAACAGTTAACACTGCAGACGTTGCAGGAGACAATTAACAAGCAAAAACGCTGATTTCAGTTTCACCTTAATTCCAGGAATAATTTTGTTAAAGCCACATAAACTCCTCACTCTTAAACACACGCACTTTGAATTAAAGGAACAGTCCAATTTTTATTTTAAAAATATACTTTAATACAACAGCTGCATATAAATATTAAAATATACATTATACAGGTGTACAGTACACTCACACACAACCAAAAACAAAAAATATTAGGCTTCTATTTGTACGGCACTTCTTGTAATTTTTTTGTTTCATTTTTTTGTACTATTTTCTTAAAGGTTACTTACTGACAAAGGATTTGTACATAAAGATGTGTTAATGTGTTAACAGGTCCAAAGTATTACTGCAGTATTATGATTACTGAAGGACAGACAGAAGAGGGAACGGAAAAAGAGGGTTGCTGTACAGTATATGACATGGCATTGTGGAATGTTTAGTCTCTTGGTTTTTTCTTTCTTCACATCATCCAACGTGTTTTCAGACTGATTAAAGAACCAGCAGGGTCGTAATTATTCAGTCTTTTTTTTGGGGGGGGGGACACTTCCTCCCTATTTATTTCTAATAAGACATCATGTTTTTGTCCTTTTCCTGCTCACATCCACGTCCGGCCTTGGATCTCGACAGCAACGACTGACTTGGTTTTGGCTAAAGCCACGTGGTGCAGTTCAGCTGCATCTCATTTATCATCATTACATTCATGACAGAGAGCTAATCGCATCTGTGTTTCAAATCTCTGGCCATATTTCAAAAACGCAAGGCCAATTAGCCTCTTACCACCAGCAGGATGAGAGCACCATGTGGAACTCCCACAGACTGCTAGTACTGGGAAGATACTGTAAGCGTGCAGTGAATGTTTGGACACGAAAATAAAAAAAAACAAAGCTTAAAAAAAATGTTGCACATAATCCCCTCGTCACAAACTGCACTTCATATACTTTGGTTTTTCTAGGAAAGAAATTAAATATAGCATATTGATTGGTGACTTTTGCATGTGCTTGAAGGCGGATGTTGTTGCCTTTGGACAGCGCAGGCTTCTAGTTTCCGGTCTTTGTGCTAAGCTAAGCTAAGCGGCTGCTTTATGTTCGAAGCTGCAAGAGGAGAAGCAAGTCAATAAATCCTTCATTACTTTTATTTCAAATTCATTTTAAGGATTATTTTCTAGATGTTTTAGATTTAATTTATATAAAATTTTGAATTATTGGAAAATGTATTTAAAAAAATTTAAATTCTGCAGCTTTGAATTGCAAATTCTGCAGCTTTTTTTGATTCATTATGAATAGCTCTATCAGCACTTTGATCAGATTTGACCGACAGTGTCAGAACAGCCCAAAAAACGCCATCATATTTTGACTTTAATGCTCTTAAATTGAGTGGAGTTGGGGACAGAGCCACCAAACACCTTCCAACCAGTATGAAGAGCAGCACAGACAAAACACAAAAACATGTCACACGTAAAACAACAAAACTGTGACAAAACTTTGTCAGAAAGTGGTGTGTATGTGTAGGATGTCATCACTCAGGGCAGGAAGTTGATTCTGAAACTTGGCCAGAGATCAATCTATGAGATAAAAGCAGATGCTCAGCTCAGAGACTTGAATGTTAGGACGAGACATGAGACACAATTTGGAGCTTGCCTCAGACAGCTCCCCAAGAAACCTCCATGTGGACCTGCAGGTCTGAAGTGCGAACCCCTTCAATCTGCCACCTTTTCAGATGGAGGTTTCCAGGTCAGTGACACGGAAGACTGGGGCATCAAGATGCAGGACAGTACAGCAGGCGGCAACGACTGAAGCCTCCTCTACAGATGTCGGCGTGCGACAGGAGGAGGGGGCAGTGGAGGGGCTAAAAAGGTTTCAGATAAACTTCCACCGAGACCTCGGCTAAGCGCCGTGTCCCCTCTGCCTGTAGGCCCTCCGCCTTTGAAACCTGAGGAGCCCGAGTGTCTCCGACAAAGCGAGCGCTGGAGCAGAGTGGGGACGAGCAGCTGGAGGTCGACCGCCTCCCACCAGTGTAGGTTTACTGATGGGTCTATTCAACCCACCGGTCAATAACGCCTGGTCCAAAAGCCGTCTGTCACTTAAAAGAGGGAGACCGAGGGACTTAGTGTTTTTGAATACCGGGATCTCAAGCTAAACATGGTGCCAGCATTGGCACAAACGGACAGAAAAGCCTCCCCCAACACTGAGAGGTGCACTTATAACACAATTATGTGATATGTCAGCAACGGTACAGAACGTCAGAGAAATAGTAACAAACATCCATCACAATTTAGTGCATAACTAAGAGATTCCATTCATGATACAAAAATGGAGAAAAAGAAACCTTTTTGCTTTTGAAACGACTGAATAAGAAAATAACTGATTCATTTTCTGCCTTGTCTTTGTCGCAGTTCAAATATTCACTGGACAAATCCTTCCGCTGTCACATTTCCATGAGCAGTAACAGGTGTTCTCCTGCATATTAGACACAAGTTTGTCATCTATTTATTTTCGGCCTGGTAAGAGAAACTTTACGGACGTCATCATTCAGTTCAATCCTTATGAGATATTAAATTCATATCTAATGTTAACAGACACTGACATACATTAATCACAGACCCTCCAGGATTTTGTGACGTTGCTACTGCAAAATTTAACCGCATCTTTATTGGTGAAGCAGACCGGCCGAGGAGAGCTTGCTAACGCTGCACGATGATAATTTCTTAAGATAAAAATCTCCACACAAAAGCAAATTATGGATCCATTTATGAGGAGACAAAATATTTCCAACTTCTGTGATGTTGTTATTAATGTGTGGACATCAGGGAGCTTCTAATACTATGCTTACTACTACTATCCCAAACACCTGGGAGAGGTGGGATGTAAACTAAAGAACAGCTAAAACGTGAAGACATCAGATGAGACAAATCACAGTGACAGAGGCTGATGGACGTCTTGTTAGCGGACATCAAGTTGGCTTTGATTTTTAATGAATTGGACTTTTTTTTTCTTGCAATTTTCACTTGCTCCTGCAATTTCACTGCAAAAAGAAACGTGTAAAATTATTGTAACACGCATCACAATTTTATTTTTGAGAAGTTGCCATGAAATAATTTTGGCATTTTAGACCCGAAGTCTGGCAAATCCTGAAGGGACTGATATAAGAATTCCATGCTCCAAAACCAAGAGATGATCGAGCAAAGCAGACACGGTGCAAAAGGAAAACGGGCTGCAAGTGGGACACTGTGTTCATGCACCTGGTCGATGGCTACGGAGAAGCCAGAACACAACACAGTCCAGTATAAAAGAAAGTAGGTCCTCAAACACGAGGAGACCAGCACAGAAAATGTTACAAGGTTTGATTTAGATGAATAAAAACTTACTTCCTCATAAAAAACTACTCTCTAAGGAGCTGAATCTGAACCGTGTCCCCTCATCAGCCGAGCTGGACAGAAAATCTTTATTTTTAAAACCAAACACAGACAAGTTTTAGGCCTGTTTACTTCTGTCTCTGGCAGATGGTGACATTGTGCAGGAAGTAGCTCAGATAAGAATCTGCCAGTTTCTGCAAAGTCACTGTCCATATTCGGTCTGAGTTGGCCACGTTTACAAGCTCACAGCATCCGATCTGTATTTTTAAAATCCTGTTCTGCGGTTGACCCTGGACGAGCTCACGCTGTCATGGCCGCTGTCATGAAAGCAGCTACAGAAATGTGACCAAACAGCAGACATCCACCCACAACCCCCTCCCATCTGTCTCCTGCTACAAGTACACACAAACAGAAACTTTATGGGAAACGGATTCTGGAATGCGAGCAAAGACAGGTGGCAGTGCCAGCAGTGACCACTCCTCCTTAAAGCCTCACAATTAAAAGGGACAAAATGACATTTAAATTCGAGCTCACCAGTGGCGTAAAGGCTGGCGTTGTGTCACGTTTTTTAATTTTGGCTTTTGGCGTATTCAGTATACAATTAAATAAATAAATAAAAACCAAACATAATTGAAAGTAAAGCGTATTTAGCTTTTAGCAGCTAAGATGTTACGATGCGTTGACTACAGCCCAGTGCAACAACAGTGAAAACACCTGCGATCGCAGCAACAGCAGTGAGCACAATTGTGACGTCCTATTAGTGCTAATTGTGGGGGAATATAAATACACACAAACACCTGAACGCTTGAGCAGCATCTAATGCAAGCTGATTGTGAGACTTCACAAAGATATACAAAGGGCACACAAGCTGAAAATCTGTTGCAACATACCAACATCCATACGAGCAATAACAGAAGCTGCAGTGACCGTTTGAAACAATGATGTCACGCATGACTGTTGTTACACAACGTTGCCATGAGAAACAGACGGCCGAGTGCTTCAGTTATCATCTGTTTCAGAGACTAACCAGACAGTGTGAAGGACACTGCAAGCCAGCTGCTACAGACAAAAGGGCACAAAACAGAGATTAAAGGCGGAGGTCGCAGTGCGCTGATGTGGGGGAGATGACATTAAATGTATGGTGCAATGTGAACCAGAATCTGAATGAAAAGGTGAGTCCCAGCTTCAGGACGCTTGGCAGGCATAACCCCGCAATCTCTCAAACAGTTCAATTAGTCAGTATATTTCATTGTTCTCCGTTTTTATCGAGCAAATTAAATGGACAGGATTTGTAATTAACATTTAAGTGACCAGGGGTGAACTCATCATCAACTCAGCGGATGTGACGGATGGATTTTTGACATATCCTGTTTTTCTGGACATTTCTTTTTGTTTGTTGTTGCACAAGGGCATGTGAGGGCAGCTGCTGCCAACAGGCGATCCCGTGACTCTGCTGGCAGCCTCCAGAGAAACGGGGAGGAGGGGGGAGGGCACTTCCCAGCAGCAGAACGAGTGCAAAGTGCACCCTCAGCCAAAAGGGCTGAAACTCGTCTTTTACTGGCCTCAGTGTCTTTGTTCTAGATCATCACCCATGTCTGTAAGATGATCAAACACGACGAACCAGGCCTGGTTTTGTTAGTGATGTTCACGAAGCCTCAGTGACATCAGAGCCTCCTGCTGTGTCTTTCCTTCCAAAGCCACAGACTATCAGTGTTTGGCATCAGAGCTTAAGAGCTCTGTTCAGCAGCCCCAGAACAACAGAAGTCCTGTGTTTACAGTACGGTTCTGTGCTCATACAACCATGAGCCACATTTCTGAGAAAATAAAACAGAAACTAAAACGCGGGGCAACGCTATGCCGGCCTGGGTTCATGGATTCACAGCTTTGAAAATGGCCATGAGCGGGACCTCCAGGAGGTGAACAGTTTAAAATTAACTGCTTCTCCTCCGGTTGGGACAGGAAATGGAGTTTCAGTAGGAGGGAACAGTGTGTTACAGAACAGCAGCTTTGGAGCACAGCCCACACAAGAGCTGGTCAAGGTCGAAAAACAAAGGGAATCGCTTTGCTCACAGCCACGCCTCTACTTATATTTCCCAGAGATCATGTTCACAGAAACCGGTGCCAGCTGTGCTCTCATGTATAGGTTTAATCTGACAGGAAAATATTTTGATTGGCTTATTTGGCTGAGTGTGTGACAGTACCCCCACACAAGCCTGCGGTATCGTGTTTGTCTTCTGGATAAAGTCAAGTGAGGCCAAGCTGGCAGCAGTAGTAATGTTACCTTTTACCTTAGAATGGGGTTTAAGGTCAGGCATAATAACACAGGTCCCTGTGGCTCTGAGCTCCAGGCACTTCAGAAAGGCGTCATTATGCAAACAACTGCCCATTACAACGTACTCGCAGGCCAAAACCCAGTCAGCAGTTACCGCCTGATGCCGCCGCTCAGGCTTGCATTGTTTTTTATTTTAGTCATTAACACACAGTAGCACCATGCTGAAACAAATCGAGACCACCGGTTGGTCACAAAGCGCAGAGTGCCCACGACAAGTCTCCCATCTGATACACGTCTTCAGAAAAAGGTGTCAAGAGTCTCTTTTTCTTGTTAGGAGGACTTGAAGCCCTCTTCAAAGGTGCTTAGTTGCCCTTACCACAGTGCAATTCAAAGAATCATTGACTTTTTTTCGTGTCCAACACACATTGGACAAGTTGGTCTACAGCTTCAAGACCACAGACAAAAGGCAGATCTCAAAACTCTCAAGACTGAGTCCCACTGCGTGGGCTGTGGGCAATGTCAAATAACAACAAAATAACAATAATTAAAAAACTAATTTAACTTATTTGCTTTCTAGTTCTACGAGTGTTTTTCTCTATTTGTCATTGCAATTCAGGAAGGTGCGCTACATAATAAAGTCAGGGGCTGAGGAGAGGGCTTGGGGAAGGCATTGAGGACACTCCCCTCCTGTGGGTAAAAATAAAGCCACTGCAGATAAGCTAATGGAGCACCAGGCTGCAGAGCTAAAGGGCTGACCACACGACGACCCGCCAGTCACACCGCGGTCCCTCAGATCCATGATCCTAGTGCAGTTATCCGAAGGGAATTACAGTGCATTCAGTAATGTGGGTAAACATGACAACAACCAAAACTTTTCAGTCACTCCATCCCCTCACGTCCCAAAGCAAAATGATGTGTTGATGGTTGGCAGCATCTGAAGCAGTGAGAGGTTTTGGTGTCCAAGTGATTCAGCAGTTCTCTTTGGTCAGCTGGAGTTAAGGTGCAGTTCTCCCTTTCACTTGCTTTTGACGGGGTGAAACAGGTTGTAAAAGAGAAGGCATGGGGGGGAGGGGGGGTGGGGTCGTTAAAGCTCCAAGGATTTTTTTTTAACAGCTGGTCTGGTATCAGGACTCCATTGCTGTGTCACAACACTTACTGACATTTCAGAAACTGTAGCAATCTGATTGGTATGCAGTGCTTCTACAGGAGCCCGGCCAAAAAGAAAAAAGTAAGAAATAAAGAAAAACCCCACATACACACCAATTTCTTTGTTTCCAGGCCTGGGCTCCACCCACTTCCTTATTTTAGCACTTCCTCTATCCTCAAATGCCCCCTCGCCCTCGGCTCACTACCGGTCCCCTGCCGAAAACTACGACCATCTACAAAACAGTGCAATGTCTATTCATAGGCACAATGGGATACAAATACCACACAGAGAGGGAGAGAGGGACACTATACACACTCACACAGTATATTACATGTCCAACACACACACGCAGACACACACACACTCACACACAGACAGAACACAGAATACAGAGACGTCAGCAGCAGCTCCGGTCTGGTGGTTGTGGTGCAGCCTGTAGAGACTAAGCGTTGAAGTCGGCTGCTGTTTGGAGAGGCCTAGGAGCAGGGTGGCAATTTGCTCCCATGTTTGTTAAGGCTTCTCCTTCCTCCTCTTCGGATTCCCAGCCTCTCTAAGCTCTGCTTCACCTCTCTGCTCTTGCTTTTACAACGTGAGTGCTGGAGGCAGTGAAGACAGGCTTGCGTGGGTCAGGTTGGTGCAGCTGGGGACGGGAGGGGAGTGGAGGGGGAGGAGTGGGGAGGGGAGAGGGAGGGGGAGGGGTGGAAGAGGGAGAAAGGAGGAGGAGTAGATGGAGGGGCACCGGGTGGATGGGTTTACCCAGCAGCCTCATCTCCTCCATGTGAGGGCTCTTTGCACTGGTGCTGACCACCTGCGCTGGCCGCCAAAATCCTCTGCACAAAGTCTTTGGTTCGCCCGGCGACTAAAGGACCTGAAGGTGTGACGGAGGTAAAGTTTGTTATGCGAGCTAACATTGTTAGCATGGATAGCAATCATTTTCCAGGTGCACGTACACAATCTTAGTAAAGTCTCTCAAAACAGTGTGTGTGTGTTTCTCACCGCTGGACTCTCGGAGGATGTCTTCCAGACGTTGGGTCATCCCTCGTTCGTCTGTGTCCTCTTCCTCGCTACTCTCCACCCGCCGTCTGATCACCTCCTTAATCCGCAGCAGAGCCCCCAACAGGTTTTCTTTGCAGCAAACAAAAGAATCAAATCTTTTATTCACATCTCAGAAAGGAGAATTTGTTTCTGCAGGTCAAAGAGGTGAAGCTAGAATCAATCAATCACTGATCGGCAGTTTCATCTTCTTCCTGCAACCAACCACAAACTACATGCAGAGTTGTGTATTTATTCAAATCTTTTAGCGATTGAACTAAAGCATTGTTAAAATACTTTTAGTGACTAATAATATTAATTCAAATATTAAAATTAACACATTAATACAGTAATATTTTGACAAAAAAAAACAAAACTTTAAACAATGTTGGCTCCAGCCACTTACTTAAAAATTAAGACCACATTTTTAAAAACATCTGGTGCTTCACCGGATGGAAAAAAGATGGTTTAAAGACTTAAAGAGCAAGTGGAAAGAAAAAATTAAAGAAAAAAAATGTCCACAACAGTCAAGAAGAAACTAAAAGTAGTGAAAGTGAAAAAAAAACAACAATGACCTAAAAGTCAGATAAACAGGGTTTTGACTGGAAAGGAGTTTAAAATTAGGTGGGTGAAAGTGAAAGAGCAGAACTTTACTTTCCTAATTACCACAATTATTACTGCTCCAGTGGAGCTGCTCAGTCAAAAACACGTCAGACTGAAATGTGCGATGGTTAAAAACACCAGTGTGTCTCTGAAAATGTAGCATTTGTTGTTCTGCTAATATTTCTCAAATTTAATGATATCAAGCAGATTTTTTCTTCGGTAAACATCAGCAACTTTCTCACACACGAGCTGAAGCATTAAGTTGTTTTTGAAGAATTATCTGCCACTGTTTTGATTAAGTCATTTTTCCAGATAAAAGCCTGCAACAATCATTGCTTCCATTTATTATGACTAGACACAAACCAAAGCCACAGTAATGAAGTAAATTGTTGTTGCAGCTTTACAACTACTCTGGTTCACTTTTAGATATTTTTGTCCACATATTTTAAGAATAATAATAATAATAATTTTGTAATAAATTCCCAGTGTGCTCGGATTTTCAGATCATGCATTTTAAAAGGCAAAAAAAAAAGGAATATACAAGATTTATTTAACAGTTTAGAAAGTTTACAGCTTTACTCTGTCTCCCCGAAGAATTTTATACACATTTATTCCAGTTCAGCTATCTTTCTGTCTACAAAACAAGATTATTTAGTGGTCTGCTGGTCAGCTCCTTCTGTGATTCTCACTCTTCCTCCCCCTCCTCCCCCTCCTGTGAGGTCATGTGACCTGATGGTGCCACGATACCCCTCCTGTCAGAGAACATTATTCTAGTGCAGGTCTGATTCCTCTGCTTGTCCAGCTCCCCTCAGCAGGGAGTGTGTGGGTGGGAGAAGGGCTACAGTGGATCGGACCATTTCTTCTTCCTGAATTTTGTGTGTTTATTTGTACAACACACACACACACACACACAGTAACTGCAGTCCTGAGGCTTCCCGGCACGGTGCCAGAGTCCCACTTGTTTGAAGTTTCCTGTTGAATCTGCTGCAAAGCATGTAAATTACACTGATAGAGACAAGCAGAGGAGCGATGGAGAGAGCAAGGAAAAGGTAAAGAATTTAAACCCAGAAGAGTCAGAAGGAATGGAGAGTGAGAGCGAGGGGGAGGGAAAAGGAAGCCAGAGGATGTTGTGTGATGCTAAGCTATGTGTGTTTTGGCTTCTCGCCAGGACGACTAAAACTAGCAGGAGCCCCAAATAAAGCAATGACAGGCCACGGTGGGTTTAGGAATGACTGGAATTTAAAAAAAAAATTAAAAAATGGACAAAAGGATATTGAAAGAGGCTGGTAACCAGACCAGATTAATAGAAGGCGGCACACAGGATGGGGCTGACAGATTTGGCAGAGCAGAAGTGGTGATTACCAGGAACAAGGTGAAGTCCCTCTTCTCAGGTTTCAGTGTGCACACGCTCACAGTTGAGCTTGTTGCTATCAGTTCTTTTACTGGATGTGTATTTTAATTTTTATTATAAAGAAGTTAGAACACGTCGGTTGTTGCAGGAGCTGAAATAAATGATTTTATTTTCTGTGACTGTACCTGCTGCTGTGTAAAGTAAATTCAATCAGTCAGTCAAACATGTTGAAAACTTAATTTTCTCAGCTGGAAAATCAATTAGCCATTAAAAATCTGACAAATTCACCCCTCTCTTCTAAAGGTAAGAGAAATGATAAAACTTGTGAAAAACATTGAAGCTACAGTTTACAGTCTCTTACAGTCATCTTGTGCAGCACAGGGGGTGGCAGTGATTGGGTGATCATGTTAAAAACATGAAATTAAATAAAGAAATAAACCACCACCCAAGCAGTGAACTGTGCAGTACTGTGGTCCAGTTCATTTCCTTTAGGAAATTCCTTAGGCCAAAGAAAAGGCCTTTATGTTTCCTTGTTGGGTTGGGGAGGGATAGGTTTGGATTTTAACTGGAAGTGGTCCCACAAAAATAAGTCTTGTAAATTATTGACCAATGTCCTTGCTTCCTGAGTCTTTAAATTATTGGAAAAGGTGTTTTTGTCTAGGTTAGACATGTTTATACAGCAAACAAGTCATAGATAAATGATTGTAGGGTCAGTCATTTCGCTGCATTCACACTAATGGAAGTAGCAGAGAAATAACTAACACGACAAATAAAAGAAAAAAACAAAATAATTTCTGTTGACCTTTAAAGGGCATTCGACATTATTGTGGTTATTGGAATTAGGAAGGTGTTATGTACAAAGTGCTACAGAGCAACATTAATAACAGATCAGTAGTCTGTTAAGTTGAATAATACTGTTTGAGAAGTGTCAAGGATTAAGTGTGGAGTGCCACAAGGATCCGTGTTAGGGCCAAACTTCTTTTATTCGTATTTGAATGTTAATGATACGGTGCCAGAATTGCTTAAATTAATGTTTTATGCAGATGATAAAATTTTATTTTTCTCAGCCAAACATTTGGGTAGTGTGCCGAATGCAATGGGAAGATGAATACAAACAGTAAAAACTGTTTTGAAGTCAATAAATGATGCTTCTTGCACGAATCTTGAAAGAGCAATAATAAGGTTTTTCAGACAATGACATGCTGTAATGGAAACCACACAAATATCATGGGGTCAAAATGATTTAAACCAGTTGCACATTGATTATATGTGAACACTGTTTATTCTCAAACCAATCAAACTTTTAAGCCATGAGAATTATCAACAGAGATTATTACAGAGAACCCTTAAACCACAGAGGATGTAATAAACATTAAAACTTCTCAGATTATGTATAAAACTAACAAAGGATAAATAAAATACATTTCAGAAAAGGGACATGTGTTTCTGTCAGATGGTTGAATTTATGGAACAAACTTGAGGACAAATTAAAAATGTGTAAAACTCCCACTGGGTGTAAGAAAATGTTCAAAAATATGAATGTGAAGAACAATTACAAGAATTTGGTCTTTGTGTTTAAGGCTATGAAAAAGTTGAGGGAAATTCTGTCTTCCTGTTTGCTTGTGTTTATTGCTTTGAGAATTTCCAGTTATTTTTCTTTACAGACTTATGAATAGATATGAAGTGGAATATAATGAATATGTTTACAGACGGTTTACAAATAAGCTTTGTCTTCAACCTACATCCTTTCTGTCTTACTTGAGGACACCCATGCTCTTATATTAGAGCACTGAACTGTCCAAATGTATTAGATATATACACACACACACACATATAATGTGTAATGTCTAATAATGTGTAATTTATACACACACGCACACACACAGTTTGTTCTAATGTTAGCAGGGTCACCTCCAGTACAGCATGATGTGGAGAGAATAATGTTCATTAAATTTATAGTTTAGGTGAAGTCACTGACTAGAGCCTGCACTATCGTGGTCAACCTTAAAATGCCTCTGCTCTCGAAATAAAAGCTCACACTGCATATGCAAGCTTTTTAGAAATATGAACAAACGGGACCAAAAGAAGTCCACAATGTTCCAAATCCATAAAAAAACAAGAACATAATCTTTCAAAATGAAAACCATCAAAATAGGATTGTCCACTCTGAGGTACTCACCATACTCCTGGTTGAGCCCCCACAGCTTGATCTTGTTGGCTTCGTGCTGGGCCTTCTTCTTCAGTCTGCAGGCTCTGGAAACAGAGCAAAGAAGAAATTACTCTCATTCTGTGCAACGGGAAACTCTAGCTGTAGTATTCCCGTATATGATCCTGTTACTGAGTCAGCTGGCTCACACTGAGAGCAGCTGGGGAGCGATAAGTGGAGGATGTCTCCCCAAACTGTGATGGAGACTGACTGAAAAACCATCCTGCCACTTCTCTGATTTGACACTATGACTCTGAGGGGGATACGGTTTGGTTTCAGAGTATTCAAGATTGGAAATAAAAAAGGCAGCAAAGAACGAATCAATCAATGCAGCTCAAATATTAATGCGCCACTGGGGCTATTACAGAGAATTTCACTTCTCCAGCAGCTGTGACTCAGCTGATGAAACACAAGGACACAAAATATTTGTTGGACAGAATACCCTTTTTTCCCCCCTTTTCTTTTTGTAACACAGTTCCTGCTGGTTTGGAGAGGATGTAGAGGACTATACAAGGATTTAGCAGTTTCTAATCATTGTGGTGCGGAGACTGACAAATTACGATAAAATGTTCCAACAAATACCACAGGTTTTTAAATTGGCGTTTCCCTATCTACCCACAAGCCACAGCATGCAACATCAGTGTATAATTTTCAAACAGTTCCTACTGCAATACCAAAAATATTCCATAAAGATGCCATGATGTGCATTACGATAGACTACAGCTGCATTTTGATTTAATTGGCAAATGAGAGGAGACCTGCCTGAAGGTAGGACAAACACATTCAAGCAATCAAAAGCCTCTGGTACATGGACAGGTATAGAAATTAGCCACAGCGGACTGTGTTTAAGATACTTGGAGCCACTGTACATCCAAACCCTGAAGTGCTAGTTGTTTTTGAGATCAAATCTAGCAGCAGACAACACAATAAAAAGATACAACTGTGTCTCCAGGACAAGAACGGTTGAGAATGCAAATAGCAGAGGCTACTTGACGGTCGAGTTGTTTAAGAGAAGACTCATGTTTGACTGAAACATTTTGGGAAACACGCTTTTTGTCTTTTCGGCTTATCCCACAAGTTCATTGTCACCACAGTGGATCAATAGTCCGGTTGTTGAGTCCCCAATTTCTACCGAGGCTGGGACCTGCACTGTGCGGCTGGGGGTTCTGGGTTACGAGCCTTTAACCCTATGGTCGGTGGGCTGCCACTCTACCAACTTAGCCATTGCCGCCCACCACAATTCAAATTAGAACATGAATAGTTAAAACTTTAAATGAATTCAAATTACAAGATTAAATCTAAATTAGGTCAAATCAAAACTCTGACTTTAATTAAAATGACATAAAATTAATAATTTAGCCAAAAGGTGTGAGATTAAAAAGCAGAAATGTAAATCTCATGAACTTACTTTTATCATTTTGTAACTCTTCCATTTATTTCTCTGTTAGCCTGACTTGGCACAAAAGGTGCAGAAGAAGCAAAAGTACTAAATGTAAACAACATTTTTTAAATTAAAAGCTGACACAGTACAATGTACAAATGTGAAGGCTTTTGAGTATTTTTGAAGCTTGAAAATTTGAAAAAAAAGCTAAAATAGGACCTTAGGTTATTTGCTGCCTGTTTTCGAAGGCAAGAACTAACTTTTTTGCTCGCGGTATCATTTCAGTAGGACTAATCATTGGGTCGGTGGCAAGGGCACGATCTTTCCATCTCCAACTGTGCTGCTCAGAGTGTCTAACCAAGCTGGAGGCACCACTGCAAAGAAGAGGTTGCTTTTTTTTTTCGTTGAAGCAATTGGGAAATCAATGAGTCTGGAGGTCCGGAGGCGTTCAGAACAATCGCACTGCCACTGAAAGCAACCTGGTCCCGGCCAGCCACAAGTTCGGCAGTTTTAAAGAGTCTTTGCAGAACAAATTCCTGAATCTTAAATGAAGACATGAACTCAGTGACATTGCAGTATAAAGTACTCAGTGACAAAGTGTAAACTCCCTCCTCTCCCCACCCCCTTTGTCCCGCTCTTTCAGCTCGTCTGTGTTTCATCTTTCTCAATTCCACTATCTGATGGTGTGTTTATGCCCTGTTTAATATATGTTTGGAATAATAACATATTCCCAGAGGCCCCCTCCTCTTTAAACTGCCTGTAATAATGTCCTTTCTTACGAATTCTCTCCCTCCCTCCTTCCACAGATGAACTTTATATGAACCTCCTCATCTAACTCCTTGTCTGCCTCCTCAATCCTGCCCTGATTTCCTCCTATTCAGCCTTTCATCCTGCTTTTCCGCCATCTCATCTGTTTTTTTCCTCCTCCTGATTCCCTCCGTCGTTCCTTCTTTTATAGCATCGTGATAAATTTCAAGGTAAGCTCAGTAAATCCCCTGAAAAACACACAAATGCCAATTTGTGTTGGGAACAATATGCACGTCGGACACATCTTTCAAATGTATGAGACTTATTATGCCAGTCTGCTCAGAGGGCTGCTTTTTAAAGGTCATTTGTGGCACGACAAACCGAGCCCCACTCAGAGAGTTGAAATCTAATGATTCAAAATTAAAATGATAGTGGAAATGAGATCACATTGCTTAGATTTTCTTATTTCTTATTTCAACTGGACTTAAATTCCACAGAGATTATATGCATTTTTCTCTCCCTCCAGAAACAGTATTACAAGGTCAACCTTTTAAATGAACACCTTTGAAAACCGATGTATGTGCTAAACCACTGAGCCCTGCAGGATTCTTATCTTCCATTTTCTTTTAGTGAATGATTTGCAAACATCGAAAACCTCTTAAAATGCCCACTCATGCCTGCCAAATCGATACAGGACGTCTCTGGAGCTCCAACCTGCTGCAGACAATGTAGATGGTGGTGAGTTGAGTCAGGTACCTGGAGGCGAGCTTATTCTTCTCCTTGCGTGACCGGGCTCGGGCCACGGCAGGCAGGTCGTTGACCGGACCCATGCCGTCGATGGCGGCGTTCAGCTTCTGCAGCTGCTCCCCGATGTTGTGGAGCTTCTGTGGGTTGGGAGTCAGATCGCTGGCATCTGTCTTGCGAGCTTTGCGCCGCCCTTTTTTGCCTGAACAAAGGATGAAGGAACAGACTCAATACCTGTCTTCCAGCTCTTTTTTCAGCTTCTCTAAACCCTGCTGAGTATCTGTCAAAACCTACGCTGATCCAACTCTTTGTCTTAAAATTCTTGTCGAGATCCCAAATCTCCCAACACTAGAAACATGCTCTTTCATCAGGAAGTGTGTGTAAATAAATACAAAGACTATGCTAATCTGCAGTGCAGCTGCAAAACGGCCTCCTATGTCTCATGGAAATTTTAGAAAAATAGTCACAGAAGTTTAAATTTTGCTCAAGTTTGAAGGCAGAATTTGTGAACGTCAATGCCCTAATATCGGAGCACTAGTTCTGCACAGCCACATCTGGTGCCTGATGTAAGATTTACTCCTTACAGAGATTTGGACATAAAAGTCATATGTAGGGCACAAATCTGGGGGTCCCTTAACGATTTGAGAAACGAAGGAGAAATGGGACACGGAGCTCTGGTGTGAATGTTTTAATAGCTCCTCCACCAGAAAGGCTCTCAGTCAGTGGATTGTTACTCAGCTCAATGTGAAGATCCATCCACATCAACCAATGTGACTGATAATTACATTCAGATCATCAGTTTGAAAACTAATTTTATCAGTTTTAGATGTTTTTTATACAGTGTCTAACCAACAGGTTATTTTTAGTGAATACACTGGTACATTTTTGAGGTCCTTTATTTTTTACAATATCGTCCAAATTCCCATAAATATACTGTTTTTGTCATTAGTGTCACTATAGTGACCACATGTACGTGTTCTCACCCTCTCTGCGGTACAGTGTGCTGGGCAGAGTGCTGGAGCTCCAGGACAGAGACCAGTGGACTTCTCCTCCAAGCTTTTTCTTGGTGGCTGACTCCCGAGCACGTCTGTACTCCCAGAAACAGCGGCGTTTTGAAGGGCGCTCACCCGGCTGCCTCGCTGGCTCTGCCTCCACCTCTGGAAGTACAAAAACAAATGCAATCAATTTAATTGAAGTTGTTGTCCAACTATTCAAGCAGACAAAACCTTTATAACTATATTTGGGAGGGCTGCAAAGTATCGTTGGCAAAGTATCTTTGGCAGAGTGGTCTGAGTCTCTGTAGTCCAAAAAATTTCAAATCAGAGAGAAATTGCATAGTAAACCCACCAACTGATCTTGCTACAGTTTCAGAATCTCCCAATTAAAATGTTCATCTTATGTCAATAACACAGCGTTTCCTCTACAATAAAACAGGCATAGCAGGCCGCCATGCCTACACAACAGGCTAAAATATATTTTTAAATCCATTTATGTCACGTTCGTGAAGAAAGGAAGCGGCGAGAACAAATCTCCAAATCAGAGAAATCAAACACACTTTTCTGATTGTCACTCAGCAGTAACAGTATAAATAACCAAATAGTTTTGTGTGCGTGCACAAAAGCTCTCTCATCTTCTTGCCACTGTGCCTGAAATATTTTCGAGGGGAAAGACTGAATGAAATTGTAGTTCTGAATCAGGACTTTTCAGAGCTGGAGCACATAGTTGTTGGAAAATGAGATGTGCCAAAACCAGTGTGTTGTTAATGTGTAAATACAATCAAATGCCATAAAATCCACAATGTTTGCTGTATGAAAAGGCCTAAAGTACAGCACAATTTTTGTCACACATATATGAGACACAATGCTAAATAAACAACAGCAAAGGCATCTTAAACCCAAATTTGGTCATAAACCACCACAAAATAAAGTGCTCTATGATAACGCGGCTATTTTTAGACGCTTATCACTAGTGGCGTAAAAACATCGCACAGTTTGGCTTAAGAATAATAAAAAAAAAATGTTTGTTTGATTGTTTAGTTATTCTGATAAAATCAGCTATAAATAAGAAAAATCCATCTCTTCATATTATTTTTATTGCTAGAGTGTCATAAAAATGTTTGCTTGCATCCTCTGGGAACCACAAATGTCTGCACCACAATTCATGGCTGTTCAGACAGTTTAGTCTGGACTGGCGACGAAGATGTTTCAAGTCTGTGACATCTCTGTGACCTCCTACGGTCTGTTGATGGTGCTTATTTCTGCTTCGTTCAGTTTCTCAGTTCTCATCTGATCTTATCCTTGTTTTTAGTCCACAGTGATGTGCACAACATTAAACCACGTATGTGTGTGACAGAACTGCTGACAAATGCTGTGAGAGTTACATGCACTGCAGGTAAAATGTCCTGTTACCTCCCTCAAAGTCATTCCATGGGAGACACTCGGGTCTTCTAGTTTCTAGCTTCTAGTCCCCTCTGATGTACAGTACATTCAAACATTTTCAACATTTATTCAGATCTATTTGTTGTTACATCGAAGAATCCCACTGTCCTTGTGAGTTAAAAGTGTGTTCTAGTGGTTTCTGTTTAAGGTAAATGTCCCACGAGTGAGGGACAGGAGCCTGCAGGCTCATGTGCACACACACGAACTAAAGAAATGACAAAGACTGTAGAGTACCAGACTCCAAACAGCAGAAAGACTTTAGAGCTGCTGAACAGCTGAGCTGTCATATCTGGTGCCGTCAATAGCATATGAAAATCACACACATGGACAAAAAAAAAAGATCCATTACTCATTCAGTGAAAGCTGCATTCAGTGTTACAACTGTGGAACGGAAGAAAATAACCAGTGGAGTTTCACAAACGTGTCAGTGTGCTCTTAAATCTGCAAAGATTTGGTTCCTGCTGTAAAACTCCAAAATAAGAAGACATTGGTGAACGTTCAAATCTTTGTGGAAACTGCATGACTGGGTTTTTGGGAAGAAATGTCTACCGAAGAATAAGACCTGTTTGTGTCCAAGCTTTCACATCCTGGTTGATATGTAAATATCCCCCTAATTCTCTGTCTTAATGATGCCGTTAATTTTCTTGCAGCAGGATCTGGATCCTCGCGTACCAGGTCCCGACAACATTTCCACCAGTTCCTTGACTGTTGTCCAGGCACGTTTTGATGCTTTTACACCAACAGCGTTTCATCATCATTCCAGGAGATGTGGGAAAGGTAACAGGATAAGACACCTTGACAGGATAGGATGTCAAATAGTGAGTAGCATAAATGTGCCATTAGCGTCCTGATGACTGTTGTCTTAGTGGCCCCCTCACTCACACACACACACACACACACACACACTAGACACCAGAGTTAATATCGTCAGCATTATAGAAGGACCAGAGGGTTTAGCTGAACTAAACTTTAAGTCCAGACGGATAAAAATGGATACATTTTGCCAAAAGAAGCAGTTTTTAAAGACAATTATAAATGTGTTGGGAAGAATTATGTCTAAATATATAATTTAGCAACAACGCTGTATGTAATTATGAGTACAGCTAAACAGAAAATAGGCTGCAGTTACTCTGATGTCTTCAATGAATGTGTATGTAAAGTTCTGACCTCAAGAGCTTTGAATTCCGTATCTTTAACCTGCACCTGCAAATATTCAGTATCTTTACATTCTAGTATTGTAATGCCACAATCGTACTGCATCATATTCGTATTTATTTTTAGAAATGTAAAGCCTGGGCTTTTGAAACATGACAGTTTTTTTTATTGTTTGGGAGATAAATATTTAAATGAATTTGAAATTTGCATCAGAAACATTGCAAATCGAGTCAGTTGAGGTTTGAGGCCAACCATCAACAACAGCTGGTGCAATGGGCCAAACACGATTTTATTACGAAGAAAACTGAGTGTCATCCAACACTACAGCCTGTAGGTGGACAACACTGACAGCCATACAGAAGATATTTAAACGAGGGAAAACATGACAGATGAACCGTAATCATAACTTTACACTCGCCTAGTATGAAACCACCCTGCAAACACTAATCCACAAACACATGCTGCTGTGTTCTAATAACAAAGCCACCACCATCTATAGCCGAATGCATGTATGCTGCTTCTGAGGCAGACACCTACATCAGCGCACAGACGTCACAGCAGATTAGCCTCAGGCCTGCAGAGCCATGAATAATGCCATCATAAATAATACAACATGCAAAGCTCCACCAGCAGGACGACTGAAGAGACACTTCTTTAAATCCACCAGAGCTGGGTCCAAAAAAAACCTGCTGACATAATATTAAAACTTTCATTTCTAACATGACTAAATCAAATTCAATGACAAAGTCTTTTTTCAGCAATACGCCATGGACAGACACACACGCACACACACACACACACACACACACACACACACACACACACACACACCGCTTATGTAACATGGTGTCATCTGGTCCAGTCTGCAGATTGTGCCATTGTCTGCACTTTCCCCTCAGCTCCATCTTTTGCACCACGGCTTACTGTTTATGATGAACACACACACACAAACACACACACACACACACACCCTTTTCCACACACCCCACGGCCCTTTTTGTTATCACCACGGGCTAATGGTAAGAATAGCTCCACAGGGCAAATGCACACACACACACACACACACACACACACACACCGATGCAGAGCAACAATGGCGTCTAGCGACAGTCGAAATTCGACCTGGAAAAGACTCTGGCAACAAGCCAGTGACCTCCCCATTACCTTGCAACAAGACGTCTGAGATTTGCTGATCTAAGTCAAGGACGATCGGACACAGACAGAGACTGGAAAAAGGTGGCAATCTGAAGACACGTCAACTAGGTTTTCTGTTTGTGTCCTGTAGTCTGGACCAAAAAAGAAATCACCTCTGACATTTAATGGGTTCAGGTGCTAATCTAAATGAATGTGTAGAACAGGATCCGGTTCATTATCGCTTTGATGTGCTAATAGTTTCAACAATTCAGTCCTTTCTCCGTCTGTGCACTAGTGATAATTTCTAAAATTTACAAAGTGTGTGTATCACTGTAAAAACGGGGAGGGGGTCCATAACTTAATAGTGAAAATCAAAGCAGCAGAGGGCGAGATATCCTGACATCTGTGGGATTGGTTGAAGGCCATAAATGTTGCATCCTACACTTCCCACAATGCAACCTGACAGCATTTTCCAATAGAGCCTCTGTGCCTGATAAATCCTCCGATCTTTCCAGCTCAGCGGCGCGTTTGGCATCGTCCTGAGCCCCGGAGAACATTACACAGCTGTTTAGACAGGTGGACCACAATCAACTGGGTCCATTAACGTGACTTTGACATGAAAAATAAGGATGGTGCCCATTTAATTAAGTGCAGGGCAGAGCGAGGCCATGCCTCTAGAAATAAGTGGTTAGTGTTTGGTGTAAATCCAGACATTCTTAGAGGATTTAACAACATTGCGTGACAATTTTCTAATGAAACACTGCACTTAGTGGTATGAAAAAATACATAATGGACCCAATAATATTCCAGCACTGGGTCTATTTTCATGCAGTATGCGACTTTAGAGTGATATTAAAAATGTTCTAAACATTCCCACTGCTAAAATAGATGTGGATTGTGCAGCCGTGAGGGAGATTTATTTATTCTCCTGGAAATAGACAAGTTTTTTTAAATATGTAGGTCACAATTCTGCAAATTCCTTCACCGCTCTAACGAATGTAACTTTAGTAGAGAAATGCTAATTTATTCATTTTAATAAAGAAAAAGTAGCCAAATTTAGATTCAGGAATATTCTCATAGAAGGGGGGTAGAAACACACCAATTCCTCTGGAAGATATGGAGCCATTAACATTATTACATTACATGTTTGACATTTAGCTTTGCTGTTCTTATTAATATGTGTTCAGAATTGGGTATTCTAACCATATACTGTACACAGTATTTACTGTATTGGAAGGGAAACCTGCTTCTGTGTCTGCGACAAACTGTAATTAGAGTGTATTTGTATTCACATGGGAGCTGCCTTGAATGCATTTGTGTCCAGTCACAGTGTGTGTGACTGCACAGTAAGAAATGAGGACAAAGGTCAAAGCCACAGCACCAGGACAACGGCTCAGTTTATCAGGGTCCAGTGTCGTCAGAAGACCATTTTTTCATATACTGATACTGAATATTCAAACGAGTTTCAGTACTGATACGCTGGTACCAGCTGCACTTTCTTCCTCTGTTCTCTCTGACTTCTCACACACACTCACACACACACACACTCCTCTCGCCAGCGTCACCAACTTAGCAACTTTCTCAGTAAACTTTGCGGCTTGTAAAATCCACTTTAGCTACATTTATATTGATGTGAGCCGCCCATATTTCCCAGTGAGCATGCTCTCACTTGGCTGCACCCACTGTGTTCAGTGTGTGTGGCGGGGAGGGCAGCAGCACTGTCAGTCGACCAATCAGCAGCCTGAATCCGCTGTGAATGTGCTTCAGCCACCAATCACCAATCCCCAGTGTTTGTCCTGGAAACTACCTTTGTTTGTATTAAAGCTAAATGTAAACTTTTTCTTTAAAAAATCCATAATTATAAATTGGCCTTTTTGAACGACAAATTCAACCTTGAACCACCTGCTGGCATCACATGCAGCCACAGAACATACGTGGCAGTTTGCAGTCGGCTTTGGTCAAGTGCCCACGGTGGCGACATGATGACATGTCAGCCTTTGTCGAGGCGAGTTCTTCATAAAAGCCTACTAGTAATCTGATTTCTATGATGAGTTAAATTGATAATTTTGTTATTTTTAAATGCTCATTGTAGCCTTGTAATCTTAACCTTTTAATAAAAAAAACAACATTTTAGGCCCTCAGCTTTTCTCTGGGATATAAAAATAAAAACATTAATAAATGAAAAATTTTCAAGTTATTGTACCAAAGTTAGAAACTGCTGCTTTGGGACAGATTTACAAGGGCTGATTTTTATTATAAATCCAATAATTCAAAAACCATCTGTCCATAAAGTCACAAAAAATACGTCCAAAACTCAATAGTAATCAGCTTACTGCAGTATTTAAAAACATGGAAAAGTAGCAAAGTTATTAAAGCAACAGTTTTTTCAGTACTACCACACGCCTTCGAAGTCTGTGTGTGAGATAAGTGAGCGGTAAAGAAATAATGAGGCAAGAAAAAAAAAAACAACTAAAAACAGCGTTGAGCCACCAGCTGAGCACAGTTCTCTGCAGCGGGGTTGTCTCGCTTGTTTTTGAAGCTGCATAAAAGCCAGTTCCAACTCTAACAGTTGTTTAACAATCTGTACCAGCGTCCACACCCTATTTAACACGCTCAAATACACACCCTCTGTTTTCTCTCAAAGCTGAAGGGTGGCTGTTTCAGATAGTATTAGAGCACACGAAGAACTGGCTTCTGCTGCCATTAAAGCGGTTTGTTGTCTGGGAATTACACCCGCAAGTTTGGTATTTAATGTGCCTCTGCTCAGCCAACCAAGTTAGACGAGGCCGTCTGAGGTCTCGTCTGGACCGGAGACAGATTAAAATGGTTTCCGTGTGGGCAGACGGGCTGCTGGCAGCATGGTGATGAGCTGAGATTGTCTTCGCCACACGGTTACAGAGAAACTGTAAGCAGAACTCACCACATTCAGTTTCAGAGGTGCTGGAGAGCTCAGCTTCCACAGCCGTCTCCTCTGCCCCCTCCTCTCCTTCCTCCTCTTCCTCCTCCTCTTCCTCCTCGTCCTCATCCTCCAGGTCTAGCTCAGTCTCAGCCTGGCTCTCCTCCCTGGCCTGCACCTCCTGCTGGTCCTCGCCCACTCTCATCTCCTCTGTCTGGGAGCTGGGACCGGGACCCGTTGCCAGCTCCCCCCCCTGGCTCAGGGAGTAGTTGTGCTCCTCGCTGCAGTGCTCCAGAGCCAAACCTGCTGCTGCTGCTCCCGCTGCCACCGCTTCCTCCTGTGCCACCTGATACACCTCCACCGTACGCTCCCTCGACATCCCCACATCCTGTCCTCCTCCTGCCCCTCTTCCTGCAACAATTATCTCCCTCTCTGTTGTCGTGACAACGGAGATACGCCCCTCCTCCCTCCCCGCAGCAGTGGCCTGGACTTCCTTGGTGATGGGAGGTGCTGTGTGCCTGTTCCTTCTCTCCTCCTCCTCTTCCTCCTCCTGCTCCTCCCGGCTCCTCCCCCAGCGGCCCAAGAGGACGGCCTCCTCGGAGTACGCCAGCAGCTCCCCCCCCACCCCGAGGCCCAGCTTGGTGTAGCGAGCTATCTCATCCAGCGCAGACACATCCCAGCGCTCGGGGTGCAGGTCCTCGCCGAAGCCACCGTCGTCCACCAGGTCGCTTAGCAACTCAAAGGGCCGTTTCCTTGGCGATGCTGGGGAACCCAGCATGAGAAGCACGCTCTGAAAGGGGAAAGAGATTAAATATGGCTGATTTGTTAAAAAATATACACTATAACGCCAAATAAACTGCATTTCTCACATGCCAGCATGTACTCTCCATTTTACGGTGGGAGGTCAATAAATAACATATTCACCCTGCTGCTTGGTTATTAAACTTGTCATTCCAGAAAGCGATTAGTCATTAATCTAACTGACGTCCGCAGACAGCTTTCTGAATGCCTGAATAAAAAGAAAGACTCAAGCCTCCAAAAGGACAGTGCTAAACACATGTAGCACAATATAGGTAAAAATCACAAGCTGTCAGAACAGGCAGTTTTATAGACCTGTAAGTTCTTGATGGTGCCATCACCTGGCCTGCATCATCCAACAATAAGTGCTGCTGTGAATTTATGAAATCTTCAGTTAAAACTGTGAAGCTGATGGAACGTGTTGCACAGATTTGAGCTTTTTCGGTGAGAAAAAAACAAAAAACCAAACGGACGTGTGGTGAAATAGTTAAACCACCCCCCCCATAGAGGTGAAGCTCATAGCCCATAGAAGCTCAATTGAGCTTCACAGTTTTTTCCAATCCTCGCCCTCACGGACTGATTTATACCTAAGACACCAGAACACTTCATTTAGTCAGCTCATTAAATGGAGGGGCTGGGGAAAATATCCACGGGTGTCCCGATTCCAGTTATTTCCAGACAGAGTACAAGTACTTATATTTTAGATGCTGGACAGTAAAATCCTATTTAATCTTTTGCAGCTAAGCAAATCCCACAAGAATGAAAATTCTCATGCGTCCTTCTGTCAAGACAAATATGGCGGCAACTGATGTTTGATCTTAATATGCTTGTTATTTTATTATAGGTGGGATTTGGAAGACAGTGTAAAAGGATGTGGACTGTGGGTTTCGCTTACAATCCACATGCTAGTGGGACACTAGGTTTGAAAAACCCCAAGCATCATGCCCTCGTTACAGTGATGTAAATGCGAAGGTTTTTGAGAGAACGTGAAGTTTATTTTGCCAACGTTCACTACAATGGTGACACATTCTCATGAATTTTTATTTTACGAAGAAAAAAAAAAAACTCATTCAGTTGAAACATCACCAGCTCTTCCCCCACTAAACTAAAGCTTGTATTTTCCTGAATAGTTGCTTTTAAGACTTTTACAATCCCTCGGAAATTTCCCCCAAACCTGTTGTTTTACCTGGTCGTACTCCGTCCTGCCCCCTTGTGGTGACATGGCCAAAGGATAGGGGCTCAGCAGGCCCCTGTGTCCCCCGTAGGCCTCGCCAAACGCAGGCTCCATCCCATTCATACCCGGCTGAGGGGGAGGATAAAACAGGCCGGCAGAGTGAGTTACATATCCAACAGGGGGCCCATGAGTAGTATCATTTAGAGGTGATGAGAGCGACAGCAGCTTCAGTGGAGTTCCTACTTTACCTGAGGCATGCCCGAGGCAGGAGGGTGTCAGGTCACGGTCACAGCGTTGGTTCAAATGAGCTCTGCTGCAAAAACACAACAGAGTTCAAATCTGAGCATTAAGAAGAAACAAGAAAGAGACGGGAGGCGAAAAGACGAGTTTATCACAAGAACAGCAGAAAAGCGTGTTCACAAAAGAGAAGAAGGATGCAGGAATGTCGCTTGCCTAAAAGTTGAGAGGGTCAAGGGCTCGAGCTCTCTTCACATTTCGCAGCTCTGCAGCTCTCAGCTTCCCTGCCTGGAGAGGGGGAAAAAAAAAAAAAGGGCGAAGGAAATAAGTCATGGGTTCAACAGAGGCCACAGCACAAATTATAGAGCAAGGAAATGGTGAGAGTAAACGCATCATTAAAGCAGAGACATACGAGGAGGTGACATGTATGTGCAGAGTTTTGAGTCTGGACAATGTCAGATTTGGAAAGTTACTGTATATGGTAAAAGTGTGCTGTGGTTTCATTACTGTGATGAGTGTTTCTACATGTGAAGTGAAACACTGATGAGGCTGGAGCTCGACTCTTTGTTTGTTTGTTTGTTCGGCCACGGAGGCTATTGTTGCTTACATTTAGCTGAACAGGTTTTCTATTAATACATCTTTTATTTCTGTTTAATTCGACGTGATAAAACATACTGCTGCTGCCAGAAATGTAGGACATGTCACTTCCTGAGAGAGGCCTGCCAGCGAGGAGCATTTCAAATAGCAAATGCAGAAAGCTTTCATGCAATAGATAAAAGGTTGAATTTTACTAGTAGCAAAGTGTTCATGTGGCATTTGTAGATTCAGATGTGGATAATTACTGTACCACGCTACGTTTGTCATTTCCATACTATGTGTTGTTGCCATCACAAGCTGCATCAAAAGATAAGTGATGTTAATTTGTTAAAAGGTACACAATGTGTACAGAGGACATCCAGGGACAACAAATGAGCTGGGAAAGGGTTTATAAAAGACAAAAGAACAGAGTGGAGCTGGAGTTTCTCAGACTCATTGGGAGGAGTAAAACAGCCCAACGTCTTTTGCTTACTAATGCTCTTGTGTTCAGTCTAATCAAATGAGCAGAGGCAGAGGAGGAAGCTGTTCAAGACTTTCCAACTAACTGGAAAATGTGCTAACCCAGCACTGGTGAATTTGGCTGTACTGGCTTGTCTCATCCCTGTCAGGGTCATGAATGAGCCCCCCAAAAAAGGAGAAGCTTTTACCATTTAGACATTGGCTCTGGTTCCTTTTTTAGAGTGAGTAAGACTATTTCATATATTTTTGTCAACAAATCGAATGCAGAAATGAAAAAAAAAAAACCTCATCCCTAAGTGAAATTATTTAAAAGCGGGTAAACAAATCGTCGACGGAAAAAGGCGGAAACTCTGTTTATGTTTAGGACTATTTTCACAAATGGATTCATGCACATTGTGTTGCCCTAGTGAGTATTTGTGGCAGCTGGACAGTGTAGATGGGATAAAGTGAAAATAAACTACAACGTGTGTGTGTGTTCATGAAAGTGAAAGAACATGTCACCTAGTGAGACCACAGGAGTCACCGATAAACCATTAAAGACACGAGTGAAGCTCAATGGAGCAGAGGAATGACACATATCAGGCATTGTGGTCTTTTTATAGTTGACAGTAAGTAAATACCTTTACCTCGTCCTCTAAAGTACTTGTTCTTCAATGCAGCTGAGTACAGTTAAACTTGACCAATGCGGTAACGTCTACCTGCGGCAAAGCTTTGTGAAACCTAAAATCCAGTGGAGGAGAAAAGAGGAGGCCATGGTGCAAACTACTGATCAGACCGAGCTGCTCCCAGACGGGGACATGATGAAACACCCAGCAACACTAACACACATATACACACACTCACACAGTGCAGGAACAATGCCGACCTACTGTTCAGCACCTGTGGAAAACCAGGAGAAACCAGCTCACGCTGACCCAGGTTTAGCAATTCGAGAACAATGCCAGACTACGTTCTCTGTGGATTGACCTCAGGCACACAAGAATGAGGAAACGAGCGCTGGCTGGGTGGTTAAGACACTGCCTTGGCACGCCAAATGGAAAACTGGTATTTGGCACAGGAAGCAAGCCAGCTACCAACATACTGTGTACACAAATACTTATCAGATGCATACAGCGTTTTGAAGTAGATCACAAACTAGAGGGGCATGAAATTAATACCACCCAGCAAGCTACAAATGCACTGAGCAGCCACGTTTTTCTCCTAAAGTCACAGAGGGAGCAGGAGCCTTTGGGACACAAAGCCAATGCGAGTTTGCGGAAGGTTTAAGGCTATGTACCTTTTATGCTGGTAGCTTGCTTGTACCAACAGGGCATCTTGTTCCAGTGCCAAGAGTCAGCAAGCTTCAGAATTAAAACAGAAAACCGATTCTTACACTTGCAAATTTGATATGCGAGTAACTCTTTATGCTATTTATTCAGTTATTATTATTCCTCACCTCCGATTTTTCTAACTGCAGATGCCTGTGTGCCAGCTTTGGAAGGTAAATTTGAACAATAAAACCTATGCACCACACAGAGCGCCGTTTATATTTGTTCATCCTCCAGCTCATATAGGAGCCCAGACGTGCCTCCGTGCAATACCAACCCTGCAATCATTTATCGTGTGTCAGTTCAACATAGGGCTCGGTCCAAAGGTCTCCGTGCTCATAAACACAGTAACAGGCAGAGCTCACGGTAAGGCAAAGGGAGGGGTGGGGGGGGGGGAAACAAGAGGAAATTGCTTCATCTCAAACCACTGTGGGTCAGTAACCGCCAATAACCATCTGCTTTCCTTTTTTCAGCCAACGATACATTTAGCCCTTTGTAAACAAGACTCTGGAAGCAAAGCCAGTGCCAACACAACTGCAGCAAACTGTATGTGACAAGTACATACCGACAATGTGTGTTTCCACTCACTGTTTGGTTCATTACCTGCAGTTCGTGCACGACAGGGGTTACGTAGTGTCCTTACTGGGGCATTTAAACATCTCATCCACCCTACAACAATGTCTCTCACTGCCAGCTGTGTGTACACTTACAACTACCTCTTGTATTGTTGTTCAGTAATGCACTAGAGGAACCATCCTGAACACTGTGTGGGCACAGAGAATGCAAAATAAAAATGACCCCACACCCTTTTGAGCAGCTTGTGTGTGTAACACAGGGCATTGTGTTGAAAGAATGTTCTACAGCTTCAGCTAACAACTACTTTATTGTTGATTAATATTTTTATTTTCTTGGGGATTAATGAATGGGTTTGGCCTGGGAGAGAGCAGAAAAACATAGATTTTTAAATGTTTGCTTGTTTTGTTTACATTGCTCCAAAAGACATTTTTATTTTAATTTACTGTCATGTGAGCCAAAGACATGCAGCTGTTGTCACTTATGGTAAATATTTGCTGCATATCCGTCTCTTTCCAGTTACTTACAGGTTAATCCACTGATTTATTCAGCTTTACAACATGTCTATGTGGTACAAACATGACTCAAGTGTTTCTTTTATATTTTCCTCATCTTACAAGTTATCTAAAAGCATGTTTTTAGACTCGTTTCATATCGTCATTGACAAACTGATGTGTTTCTGTGCGCCGTTTGGTACGTTGAGGTGTCTCTGTCTCTTGGTGTCACCAACTTGTTTTTATAGTAACCTTCAAAATAAAAGCATTAGATTTGTGGCTGATTATAACGCACGATTCCTCTCATCCAAACATGTGCCAAAGCAAGTCATTCTTGACAGTGCACCATGAGGCTACTTTCAGAGCACAACACTGTGAGCAGCCTGACCAGACAATGAACCTTTAGCAGCTGGAGGCCTCCTTTAAAAAACGATCAGGGACTGTTGGGTTATGGTTGGATGGAGGTTACGCACGGAGAGACGAGAACAGGGTTTTTTTTTCTTTTAAGTGAATTAGGAAAGAGTCCATTATAAGGCGGTGAAGCCAGGGAGTGTTGCCGAAAAACAACGAGGGGGAGACGCGAGAGCAGGGGAGGAGAGACAGTGTGGCTGTCGGTCTGTCTGGGAAGCCAATTTGCCAAATTAAAGCTCCAAAAAGCTGGGCGGCGGACGAAGCTCCGTCTCGCCTGGCAAATCTCCTTTTCTGCTCCAAATGAACAAAAAACTTGACTCACATTTAAGCAAAACAGACGAACAAACACCATAAGCGACCTGGATGCGCCCCCTGTCTCTCCTCTCCGTGTCCTTGGAGCTCCGTTTTCCGTAACGACGGAGAGCCAAAGTGGCCCCCGTATGCCGCCCCTCGCCTCGCCTCGCTCGCTGTCCGTCCATCCAGTGCGCGTCCACAACTCTGTGCGAAACCTCCTTCTTAGCCTGCAGATGAACCGATCAGAGCCACGGACCTGACGGGGCATGACGGACGGGACTGCGCGTCCGCACAGCTGGACGCATAAGCAGCACACGCAGCGAGCCGGAGCAGGGAAGGGAAGGTGCCATGGTGGCAGCCAGCAGTGTGTCCCGCATGGCACGGCGAGCAGAAGAACCGCACTTCCACATCCACAACATCGCTTTTGATTCACTCTGTACATCCACAATTCATGCATTTGTAGTTTGGGAAAATTTGAGCTTAAATTCCTACCAAAAGCAGGCACCACGCGTCGCGGAGTATCCAGCCGAGACAACAGGGATCCTTTCAGCGCACAGACAACAATAAAAATGGGGCGCAGCTGGCAGTGCCACCGGATGTCCAATATTAATTGTTAATACGAGCGATTTCTGAGCACGGGGATCGTCTTCGGCGCCTCACGGGCCCAGTTTCAGCAGGACAGTGTCTGTTTTCTGTCCTCAACACCTCTGGGTTCATGTGAAACATGAAGTAGAATAGAATAAACCCGAGAACAAGTTTGGCTGCTGTTTGTCCACCTGCAGGTGCCTCTGCCGATTGGTTGTGGTAATGTCACAGGCCGAGCCAAGTCACACGGTTCTTCGTGTCGGTTTATCCCCTAAACACTGCCAAGTTTGGACTATATCGGAAAAAAGGACATCTAAACAGGAGTGTGGCAAATGTGTGCACAGTTCTCTAAATGTGTAACGGATCATAAAACGAGGTAGAAATGAAAAGTTTTTAAATATATAATGTTCCGAAGGTTTTTTTTCTGGAATAAACATTTTATTTCCCACTGATTTCAATATTCCAAGTCAAGTGCATTTGTGCGCCAGGCTCGGCACTGTGTGTAAATCCGTGTGAAAGTAGCCATTTTTATGACAGAAGACCGTTAAAAGCCCACAAACACGCTTGTGTTCAAGCTCTAAATAGTTGCCACGAACTTCTCGCTCGTCGAACTTGGTGTAAATGTGCGCTTTTCTTTCTGGCTGTGGCTAAACAGCTGAGAGACGGGCTTTACCTTATCGCGTGTCCTCGGATGTCCCCACGGAGTTAAGGCTCCTCCGGACCGGGGGTAAAATGTCGGCCTCGGCCTCTCCAGATGATATTAATGCGCACCATCCACGGAGGAGCGGAGCGGAGCGGAGCCGTGGACCCGAGCAGCGGCCGCGCAGCTCTGAAATCCCGTTTCACCTACGGCCACATGCAGGAAGTTAGTTTGCAGTAGTACCGAGCTGGCCTAGATGGCGGAGAAACGGGACAGAAAAGATGGTTGTAGGACTGTTAGACACCCCCCCTCCCCTCGCCTCCTCCACCTCCTCCTCCTCGTGTCTCTCCCTCCCCTTCATTGGTGCAGAAGCCTACCGTTTTGGAGATGAGAGGGGGGGGGGGAGAATAAAAACAGTCATCGCTTCCCTTGAAGCCTATTCCTATTTATTAATAAAGTTTAACGGGCGCGCACGCCGGACCCCCTCCGTGCGTCACACACTGGCGTCCTCATGGATCAAAACCCAAGACCGGAGGACACTTCCCCTGTGGGCTTCGCGCGTTTAAGACACTTTTTGGGGCAGAAATTGAGACATAAACACACAGAGGGAGGAGGAGGGCGTGGATCCGAGCGTCTGGATGTGTTGCACGGGCTGTGGGGGCTCTTTGTTTTTGTTGTTGTTGTTTTTGTTGTGCACCAGTGTTGTTTACGCTGTGGTGCAGTTACATAATTCAGGGTCTAGTGGACCGTGAAGACACAGAAAGGAGTAATGAGTGACTGACCTGATCGAAATGGGAAGTGTGTCAGCTGTAAAAACAGTTGCGGCTCTCATCGGTGGATTTGGGGAAGGGGGGGTGGCCTGAGTTCATGAATAATCCGTAAAACTTGTGTCAATGTCCCAAAGATCAGGGTGTCAAACTTCTGGGCTGGCGTTTTCAAAATAAAAGTCGCGAGTTGCGACGTAACAGACATTTCGACTTGGAAACAATTTGGAATTAAAAAGTCGAATCAAACATGGGAAAACTATGAACGTAAATGCAATTCATCAATTCATATTATAAACATGGATTTTACGTTGTGTCAAACATTCAAATCCCCCTTTTCTTAATGATCTTTGCATAGTTTGAGATGGACGCTCTGTGCACATAAATTATTTCACTGTTCCACCGATTCAGGCTTTGACTCACACAGATTTACGTTTTCGTTTTAAAGGCAGTTTACGTTTGGAACAATATATATCAGATAAATAAAGTACTGCTGATGTACCAAGTACTACTAGAAAATACAACACATTCACTTTCTGATGTGTGCCAGGCGAATTTTGATTGATATGGCCCTTAAATACTTTACAACAGTACTACATGCTTAAATGTACAAAGTAGAAATAGTGTGAGCTGTTAGATTCTTGCTGCTTTTTATTAAGTTTACACTAGTTATGCACTAATATATTACAGTAAACGCAATAAGGTTTTTACTCAAGTTGTGTTCTGTGAGTGTGATTTCTATTTTATTAGCTGTGTTTTTTCCTCATAATTTTTCCATCACATATCTTGTCTCAAACCATGATACAATATGATTCAAGTGCTTTTGCATCTAAAGTAGAATAAAAAGTAATCTAGCTTTTGTTATTAGGGCCAGTGTACAGCCTATAAACAATTCCAGTGCAGAAAACATTAAAAAACATATTATATCCACCCAAACCGATATAAGTAAGGAAAAATGTAATAAGTAGTAAGACTCTGTGACAAACTTAGGCAACCAAAACCAGACAAAATAGAATTAAATGTCATGTATGTTGCCCCTTGTACACTGGAAATGCAATGTGTCATATTCAAATAATAAATGATTTTTTTTGTCATGTCACTGTTTGACCAACTTTAAATTTTAAAGATTTTTAAGCTAGGATAAATGCCTGCAGTGGTAATGGCAGGACTAATCAGTAGAATCAGATACTCAAATCCTACATTATGTAATTTATAGCCTATACCTGGTATATGATTTGGAAAAAATAAAAACCTACTCAGCTTTTATTATGAAACCCACAGCGTTTCCGGTTTTGTGGTCGGCCACAGCTGTCTGTTTCACTTGTGTTGAACTCGGTGAAAACGGATATGGTTTCCATCTACGACACGGTGTCGTCAGAGGGGCGGGGTCACACGACCCTTGTTTAAGGACACCGGGAGGACTGAGGCTGTGAACCCGCCGACCCGAGCAGGGCCCCGGGCTGCTTCAGTGCACAACTCTGCTGGAACCACTTCACCTCCATACCAACTCCATACAGCTGTTAAGCATGTACAAGTACCTCCCTAAACTCACTGCAGAACCCAGTGCTATGAGAATTACTTACAGTACCACAAATTTCACTTTTCCTGACAAGAAAGTTCAGCCTCTGTCCAGGTTCAACAGCAAAACCCCATAAAGACTTGATGCAGTTCTGCTAAATAAGTCCTGACCTAATAAAAAGGCTGTGTACTAATACAAGGATTTACTGTGTATTAGTACACAGCCAATACATGATTCAGGCTGCTGATATCAACAACACCACATATATCAGTATCAAATATCATCATATAAGCCTTGAAACACTCTCTGTGGCTTTACACTGTATATATTACACATATTTTGGAAAATTTTTGGCTTTGGAGGCAAATAAAACAGAGTAGCAGCGGCACAGCCAGTGTTATTGAGGCCAGCTTATATAGCTGTTTGCATAAGGACTGTTAAATCTTAATGTACTCTCAGAGGAAAGTAGGTTGTCACGGCGTTTGAGCACATTAGGCCACATTTTATGAATATTACAGAGGATAAGCTGTGGGCTGTTTGTGTTTATCTGTGTCTGTCAGTTACAGCCCATACAGTATACAGGCCTGAAGGCTGTTTGGATGTTCGTGTATGTGCCCTTGAATAACGTGCACGAGTTTCGCATTCATCGGTTTCAACAGGAACTGAATCTGAGGACAGGGCCACCATTTTGGCAAAGTTGGCTGGGAGTTGAATTCGTCAGTGTTCTCACTCCCATTATGTTTTTTCCAGGTGTGACCAGAGTATTGTTTTTCAAAAAGTCACGTAGAATTAATGGACTGTTTACTCACTAAGCTGCATCCATGGGGAGATCAGTGTTTCTCTTACATAGTAATCAGTTATTTAATAAAACATAATGATAATCCATCACAACAAGTACGTTTGAGCATACAGGTAAATGATACTGCAGTGTCCAACACAGGGACAGAAAAACTGCAGGTCTGAGGGGACTGATCAAAAACTAGTATAGGTATTAGTATGGGGTTAGAAACGTTAGCGCTATTTATGCATATAGAAAACGCTTTAGGTCTGTTTTTCCCAATGTGACAACACCAAGAAATGGGCGCCATGGTTTACAGCCCTCATTCTGTCTGAGGCTCATATGAATCTTCAGTCTTCTCAAAGTGACAGCATGTTCAAGACAAATTTCATTTTTTTCTCCCCCCGAGCTGCACAGAGGGAAATGATTTAGCTCCTTTTTACTCCTGGTCATAGAAAGTAACGTTACAAACTAATGGTTGTTTTAAACCTTCTTGCACATCTTTTGACGAACTCGATCACACAGGTGAAAAAGTCAGAATAAGGCAAATTAACCAAAACACAAATGCGTAACCAGTATCCCAGTCTCGCCATGATGTATGTAACAATGTGCAAACAGTGTATTTGCTATTAGCCACAACCAGCTCTTTTCATGATCGCTTGGCATGAATTTTTGGAACCATTTCACTCATTGCTTGTTTCTTTGAAAACTAGATAGATACAAACAAACATGATCCATGTTGACAGGAACTAATTCTCATTGTCTGAATGACAACTGGAGAAACCAAGGAGCAAATCAGACATGCAGAAATTTAACTGCAATGCAAACTGGGAGCAGGGGTTATTAAATAATTTGTGTCCCAAATCCTCAAAATGCAAATAGACTCCAGCTGTAGAATATACAAAGTACAAATTTGCTTTCAAGATAACTCCCAACTTGTGAATGAAGCCGGTTATTGGAACAACATAACAAGCCACAACTTTGTATGGGGATGCACCAGCAGGTAAGGGACTATCGTGTGTGTGTGTGTGTGTGTGTGTGTGTGTGTGTGTGTGTGTGCTGTAGCTTTGATAGATTCCAATCTAATTTGGATAATTGGACCTCTCTAATGTTATAAATCTCAGGTGAACATTGATGTGCAATCATTGCCCTCAAGTCGCGTTCTGGGTTGAAACATTCACAGAAACTCTGGAAAGCAGGAAAAACGACCAGATTCTTTTCCACTGTGGATAAATAGCAGTCAAATGAGTATTATGACCATGTCCATAGACCCCAAACTATTCTTATCAAACTCATTGTCTGTACGTGGCACCAGTTTCAAAATGGCAGCAGCTGTTACTTTCTTTACCTGCAGGTGGCACAGATTTAAATGTAGCTGGTTCAGAAGTGTATCTCTCCCTGACTTTGGGTCAGGTTTTAGGGTTTTTCTAATGTCACAGTACGTCCTCCTTAATGGAGCATCTACACAGGGTTAAAAAAGCCTGAGCCAGTCGCAGCGGCCCATTCCAGTGTCATTTACTGGATCTGCTCCAAATATCCACAAGTGTTAGAGACGCCAACAATGTCACTTTTGTTTTGACAAGTCTTTCTTCTGTTGTGTTACTAAGGCTGTGGCTGGTCCAGCTTTTTGATCTGTGCAAACAGTCCATTTAATACCAGCAAATCAACTCTTCGTTTATATCAAGTATACGCAATATTGTATAACATGTTTCAAATAGAAATTGGAAACAGAAACAATTTCAGCAAATCAGTTTTCTGAGAGACTCTACATTTAAAAATTATTGAAAACACACTGGATGCTTAAAAAAAATGGCACATTTTATTTTAAACACAGGCAAAAGCATCTTACCGTATCAGGTTCTGCTTCAAAAAGGAGAAGGTCTAGTGTGCAAGTGGCTCTAACTCATTCCTCAATGTGAAAACAGAGCAGGTACTTGAATGTCAAAAAAAACAAAAAAAATGTTTCTTATGCAGACTTGGTTTAATGTTTTCACTGCAAAGAGTTCAGCGATGTCGCAGCAAAATGCCTACATCTGATGGATGAGTTTAAAATGTATGAATCATGCATGCGTGGCTCCCTGTGCCATTGTGAGAATCTTGCAGGAGGGAGTCAACCTTGTCCTTGATTGCCAGGGTAACTTGATCAAACTGACTGAGTCCTTCACCAGGAGCCCCTCCCTTTTATGAGGCAGGGCAACATTTGCCGAGATGCAGGGGGGAGGTCGACACTTCACGCACGGTTTTTTAAAAATTTTCTCTTTTGCACACACATGTAAGGGATTCTTATGAGATGTAATCGACCTTCAATAAAACCTGTAAAGCCCTCTGACATTTACCACAGAAAAATAACTGACACTCGTCTTAAGCGGGGACTGTTTGTGTTTCTGAGTGTACATGTGCACTTGTTATTTCATCCTTGTGAGATAAGACTGAACATGTATAAGCATAACAAGTTTATTTTATGTATCTGCGTACCGCTGAGTCATGTGGAGAATCTAGAAACCTCTGGTCAAACGGCTTTGAGCTCATAGTGTTTCCATTGAAAACACGACGGTATGGTATGTATATCTGTGTACTCAGCTTTGTGTAAGTTGTATTCACAAGTAAAACATTCACTCATGCCCACTCAGGAGGAATGTGAATAATGTCAACAGAGCAGCGAGACATACATGGTGTATGTACATGTTTTTTTTATTGGGTGTTTCACATACAATGCAACTTACATAGAAGCACTTACTAATACAAGCTCACACAGAGGATCTCATCTCCACCAACAATTACATCTGTGATTTAATAGATTTTTGTTACCATGGTGACTCTTACACCAAATTCCATTTTCATCAATGTTTCTACAAATATTTAAAGAGTAGCCAGTTAATAAAACTGAGCAGGTTCAGCAGAAAAGGAGGAGACAACCAGGGATTTGCGATGCATTCACACCCGGCGTGTTTGGATGGGTTTACTGTATCTGAAGTCTGGAGTGATCGCCGCTTCAGTTTGTTTGGTCGAGTGAGAGGGAATTTAATCCAAACCGACTACAGGAAATAAACCCAAAACCCAAGGGTCTGTGGGTACATCTAATAGTCGGCAGTTAATGGTTGGAAAGCCTGACAGAACAAAATGAAGTGAGAGCAAACCACAATCTGGACTAATGCTCATATTCAGCTTTTTCTCTCTGTGCTCTGCAGTGGTAAGAGAGCTGAAGATACAGAACCTGGTCTCAAGATTGTTTTGGCTCTCCAACAATGCCAACGTCTCTAACCTGGCAGGTCGACATGTAACTAAACTCTTCCAATAACTGAGCGACATTTGAGCCCATGTGACTTTTGTTTACAAGCTGTGCTTCACTTGGAATTGGACATAGTGAAACTAAATACTATTATACAACAAAGTCAGATTTTGCCCAGAAAGCTGAATTTGCTGCTATGATCGGATGTGATCGCACCCCATTTGAAATGGGTCCCTGCTTATATAACAGACTGTACAGTACACAGTTGTATACACTCACGTGTCTACTGCTTTTAGATGCATGCAACCACCACAGCTACCAAAGAGGGCTGGAGGAAAAGATACAACGTAATTTGGTCTTTCTAAAAAGTAGCTGTATTTTGATTTTGAATCTTTTTGGCTGAAGCAAAGTGGTTTTAGAGAGGAGGACGGGGAGGGACAGTGAAAAGGAAAGGGGTAGGGAAGAAGAAAGGGGTTTTCAGGGAAGTGGGGGAGGTAACTGTAGCTGTGGTGATGGCTGGCAGCTGAGATTCTTAAAGCATCAGGAGGCAGGTGTGTCACAACAGCATCTTCGTCAAGGCAAATATAAAAAAAAAAAATAAGTGTGTAAACACGAGGAAATGAGCAACCTACTGGAAGTTACTTAGGAATGTTTAACCACTGGAGGAGAAGAATTAAAATGTAGGATGTAACATCAAAATACACATGTACTTAAGAATGACAAGGTAGTTTGAGATGGTAGTGTTGTTTTTCAGTGGCTAATATGAGATAGCGGCAGCATTAATGCAGAGCCAGCTTGATATCTGTGACAGGAAAAGCTAATGTTGGGCCCATGACACATCAAGCCAAGAGTCAGCCTGCGTTTGGGGGCTTCTCCTGCATCCTTAGCACTAGTCTGACGGCCGCCTGTGGTTTCATTCAAATCAGTGACATTACAATTGGTGAGAGGCCACTCAGTTCAGCAGTGCATGAGGAGAGACCTGTACTAACTTTTACAAGTTCTGTAGTGAGCGAGAGTCGTGTGAAAATGATAAGCTAATGCTGTTTTCGTCACTCTAATGCAGAACATTCACGCTACACGCTCGCCTCCAATGCACCCAATGCAGCTTGGCGTGTCAGAGCCTTTAATGCTTTTAACCACGTGGTTTCAACCTCATATAGCTTGCATTCATTTGGAATGCTGGTTGTGCACGTAGGTATGACCAGAGGTTCAGTACCGAACAATCTCGACAGCAACACTACCACAGACTGTCTCTACATCTACATACCTGCCATTTATGTTGATGTTGCCATTTTCTCTGCTGTGATCTCAAGATTAGTGTCTTTGATTGTTGCAATGGATTTTGGTTGCTTGTGGAAAAAGGCCCAACTTCACAAGGAAGAGCCCCTAGTTTGGAAGAATGTCAACAGTGACGCAGATGATGCTGCCGATGTTTATCGGAGCACTTTGAGAAACACGAAGTATGACCAAGGCCTAACACTGTACTGACAGAGAAGGCCACAGTCAACAAAGATCCACTGTTCCTCTGGCAACTGATTTTTCCAGTTAGTGGTAATTTAACACACATTAACTTGCTCCAAACTCAAATGCATGTGTACAGATTAACATATGTATTCTATTACCCACAGCCACATGCTGTACATGTTCTATGCCTTGTTCTCATGAACACTCAGGTACACAATTTTAGCCAAAATTTGGATTCATTTCCACTGTAAATAAAAGAGTTTTTCTTTGGAGACCCAATACATTCCAACCACAGAAAATTAATTGTGCATTAACAACAATCTGGTCTAGACATTGCTGCCCTTTGATTAAAATATTCAGCCAATCAGAGGCATCCATGTTTGACAATGAGAGGGGAGTCTCAAAGCTTACAACTGGTGAAAATGTGTGTAAATAGTGATATAAACCTAACACTCTCTTTTGTTACATGTGTTTTTTTTTTTTTTCACAAACACCTTTAAAAGCCGCTTTTTTCTCCCTCTGCTTATGTTTCACTAAAAAGGTGCGAATGGCTTAAAGAGCCCCAAACCCCAAAAGAACTAATTAGGCAAAATTTTAAAAGAGGATATTTGCTGTTTAAGGCTGATTGTAAGGGAAGATATTTTTTATTTTGTTTGTTTTTTTGGAGGAAGGAATGAAAGTTATAGATAGTGAATATTAACTCAAGCTCTATGAGCAGCTACCAACAGCCTAAAAAAAAAAAAAAAGAAAAGTGTCCTAGCGGTACAATCTATCTGTACACAAGCAATTGAGAATGGGCTTCATCAAAAGGGGTCGAGTGGAGAGGGACTGAATTGGGCGATGAGATCACCATGGCAACGGGGACCTCCGCGGTGTCGAGCATTAGGTGAATGTGGGAGGGAGTTTTATGTTGAAGTGGCCTAAAGTGGAGGGAATCGCTCTTCACTTTTACAGTTTTAGGAGATTCTCATGGCAGCGGTCCAAGTGCTCACAGTAATGAACTCTTAACACACGCGCATATTCTCTTTTACACACACACACACACACACACACACCAGTACACCACTGATAATAACAGTTATATAACAAGACCGTCTGAACACTGATGTAATTACAACGAGCTGACATCAGTGTCCGCCGGCCAAAATAAATACAAACACTAAGAAATTCATGTTCCCTGATGGCAACAATACAACACAGATTAAAACAAAGTATTTAAGGATTGCACATTTCAGATGGAAGGTTAACATCTACTCCTAACAGATCAGGTCATGGTTTCACTTATAATTACTCTTATTAGTAACAGACATAAAGAAACACTCAATGCTTTCCTGATGTTTGACTTTGTCACGAATCCTGACATAAAATAAGTTACAAATTTAAAATGTGTGCAGTACTTTAGAGTAACAAGATGAATTGGAGTGTATCCTTCTTGTTTTATATCCCAGAACATGTGCCTCACTTAACTAAATTCCAGATACTGTACATTAGTCTGAATATTTCTCAACGTTGCAAAGAAAACTGACACTGATTTTTGAGATACAAAATGCTGCAACATATGAAATGTTCCATCAATTTTGCAAATTAGAAGTGTGTGTGGGTGTTTTACATAGTTAGGAGTTATGTTGGAAGTAAGTCCAGCAAAACCAGGGGAGTAGGAATGATGACAGGCATCACATCACAGTCCTGGAGAGAAAAACGGTCAGACAGAGTTAATTTCAGCACAAGCAGAATTAAATTTCCTGTATCGTGACCATTTCTTAGAATCATTACCACTGACTCTGAAGGTCAAAGCAAGATTTGAAACAGCGTGCTTGTGGAAGCAATCAGGAAACTCAGTAATTCAGAGTTCTGCGGGGGCAAAAACATCACTGGCTTAGAGCAAACATTTCTTTGAAAAATCATAAAAGTGCCCCTTCGTGCATTTCAGCAAGCCCATTTTTCTTCATGGAGCTGATAAATATTTACATCTGAATGTCACTTCTGTCACCATGGGCAGTTTAGTGGCAGGGACTTTTCCCCCCACTGCATTCTGAGAGAGAAATATTGAGTGGTTTTTGATTTGCAAATAGGCAATTTTAGTATGCTGCCTGAAAGAGCAGAAATTGTTGGTAGAAAGGAAAAATACTAGTATAATAGTTCTCATTTCCTTTCAAATGCCTGTTTTTCCTTCTTACTATTCAGCTTCCTTTTATTTTAGCCAGACTGTCATCATAAAGTGTATCCAATACTGCTTGTTAATTTACACAACGAAATGAGGCAAACGTTGTTTTGCATTCTCTATGCTAAATGTAGCACATTCGTTTCTTCATTCACCGTAATTTTAGAGGACTGGTTTGGATTTAATGAGTGAAATGTTGGTTTCTAGTGTAGGCATTTGTATATTTAGATGCACTGACAATGTGCACAGATTTCAGAGAGCACAGTAAGAAAAAGCAAAGTGAGGATATACTGTACAATATCCTGTGATACAATCTTTCAAAGAGGCCATGTTATGCATCATTTCTGGTTTAAATTATTATTTTGGGGCTCTACCGCAATAATTTTGCCATGATTGACAATCCGAAACAACTTATTTTTTCTTATAATCTTTTCTTCAGCTCCGTGTGAAACCGTTTGTTTTAGCTCCTCTCTCTTTCCGTGTTCTGATTGGTCAGCTTGCAGAAGCCTGTTGGTGAGCTGAGCAGCGGCGTGAGCCACTTATTGACAGTTTAGTTAGAACAAAAGATAAAGAGCATAGTATAATGTAACACTACAATATATCCTATGTTTAAAAATTCAGTTGGATTTAATTAGTCTGTAAAACAAAAGTAATGACTTTAGAAAGTTTGAAAATTGAGTTTCTATCCAAACTTAGTTTTTTTTTTAAGCATGAATAATTTTTCTGTTTTGGATGGTGGTGCACAGTGTGAGGGTGCCATAAAGGATCAAGAACACTGCAGTGAATGCTGAAAAGTTTACCAGATTTTGGTAGTTATTTGTAGTGGGGGGTCCACTGTACAAAATAGTGGTGCACACAATAGCAGGCCATGGCCTGAGATCTGACTTTCAGTTAAGAGAGTGTCCTTTCAAGTTTAGGTTTTCAGTTGTGTTCAGTTAATCTCACCTTGTTTACTCCCAGAAGTAGCGCAGATACCATATAGTTTCATTCTTCAGCTGAGGGCCGAACAGAGGGTTGGTCTGGGCCAGAATGGCTATCAACCAACTGAGTATAGAGAGAGAGAGAGAGAGAGAGAGAGAGAGAGAGAGAGAGAGAGAGAGAGAGAGAGAGAGAGACATAGTCACAGGTGCATTCTAAAATGTATCTCTTAAGTATAAGGTTAGACCTTGTTTGGGTATTAAACCATTCACTACTAATTATGTAAACTGCACCATTACTGTTAGGAGAGTTTAAAAGCCCTTAATGGTCTGATTTGATTACTATTCATGTGGCAAATCGCGATCTCAGATCAACTCAACAGTACTGTCTGGCTGTGCCCAGATCTAGGTCAAAGCTTTGGGTGACAGTTCTCCTAAGCTGTGAAACTCTTTGCCTCCTGATATCATTGTTATATTTGAGCTCCTTACTTTTTAATCCAAACTCAAGACTCACTTGTTCAAGCAGGGATTTGATACTTAAGTGATTTCAGATTTTTACATTTTTAATATACAACATGAGAAATCGTGTAGGCGGTTAGAATAAAGCAGTTGTTACTTTAACCAACCTTTTCAAGGCCTTTTTCTTTTTAAGTATCACTGAACTCTCTTCTGAATGTCCTGAACTTATGTCCACAGTCTCCCACAGATGTGCGTTTTCTGTAAGCATTTTCTCTGGATATAGTTTTGTTTGGTTTTGCTTTTCATTGACATAAGCCATGGGGAATTGTTTGTCCACCAAACTGTGTCTCCAGCTGTTTGTCCCATCAACTATTTCTGTTTAGCAAGTTCAGATTTTGTTGCTCGACAGTTAGCAGCTGATAGAAACTGTCACCATGCAAACATTTTACAAGTCTTTGAATGTTATGTGAACCTGAGGTGCTCTATGCTATGCAAAGTGGATTCTCAAGCCCATCTTAAAAAAGTATTGAGGTGCCCATCAAAAGCCTTAAACTGGCTGTATTTGCTGCAGGTCCTTCTTCTATACTGGGATTTAAAAGGTCCCTCCAAGATTTGCTTTTAATAAGGTGATGGGGGCCAAAATCCAATGGCTTCCAGCTGAGCAAAAAAGTGTCTATATATAAACATCACAGGTTCTCAACCTTTCACAATAGTCACATCAAGTGATGATCTTCCTAAGTTGTGGCCTTTTTTGGTTCTTTACATCTTCAGCACTTTAGAAAATGATCTATTCATAGCTAGTATGAACAGAAACCTCTTTCAATGTTCATATAGGCACCTGGCTATTAGAACTGAACTGTGCTTAACCACAACCTTAGCCACACTATCTCAAGTCAAGGTTAATTACAATATAGACAGATGTTGAAAAAAGCTAAACTCGTTTTGTTGAATAGTCTTTTAGTGAAGGACACAACACATACAGGTAGTAACCACAGCAGTGATTTTCATGTCACACACTGTCAGCTGCTAAAAGATTATTCACCCTTGGATGGAACAGGGGCTCCACCTGCTGGTGGAATCACGACCTTGTGTGCACATCCTTTCCCTCCTAGTAAACTTGTCTTATCAAACTGTTTTAGTACAATGTGTCTGATTTCAATGTGTGGAAAATCCTTACAGATAGCAATAGACCCTTAGTGTTATGACCAAGAACTTCCCATGTGCATCTGAGATTTGAAAGTTTACTCTGCCATGATGTAAGAACTCAGAGGTAGGCACCTCAACTTCTGTCAAGATAGCTCTGGTCTTTGTCAGTGGGGCTACTGGTTTTTAACTTCTAGCATTATTTTTGCTCAGCTTGAACCCTTGAACCCAACCCAGCCTTGAGCTTGTAAGGCTGTTGCAGTCTCAGTAACACCTCTGAAATAATATCTTGTTTGAGTGCACGTTCTTGCACGTTTTTTTATGTCCTTTTATTGCTGGCGTAACTTTCCTGCATTATCTTGAGGCACACACATTTCCGTAGTTTTGTTAAATCAATCCACTGACCATACACTCATATGCAACATCCTTACCAGATGCTATTTTATTTCACTTTAAATGCCAAACACCTTTAAATGTTAAATTACGCTCACTGGTCAACATTTGCCCTAACAGTGCATCTTTGAAGAAACACTTTAACTCTTAGCGTATCTGCAGGTGTAATCATAGCATCAGATTAATGTAGCCGTCATATTAGCATGCAAAATCAGAGCACTTTCACAAACAGAAGAAGTACGTTTCTACTCACAATAGGTAGCAGCAGATCGCTGTGAGGATGAGACTGGTAACAATCACACTGTCAAAGAAAACAGACTGTCAGTCACACATCGGTGTCTAAACATGAACCTTAGGGTGCTGTGATAATTTTGTCTTACTTTTTATAATCTCCCCATATTGTGAGCAAATGTTTAGGTACAGACCTGTATATATACCTGTTATACTGTAGGGGTTCACTGTTATCAAGTGTAAAATTTAACAAAGGCTGCAACATGATGTGTTAAGGCAAAAGTAAATAAATAAATAAAAGATGACATCGTTCTGAAAACATGAGATTACGTGATTATTTTAGTATACATGGTCCACAAAATTTAAAGTAGAATTGTTCCAGGGTTTATGTTTGGCAAAATGACAATGATAAAATGAGTTGATAGAATTTTTTGTCAACTGTAATACAATTGATTAAAAAAGTAGTTACGTCCTTATCACGGTTAGATCTGCTGTTTTCATGAGATACTAATGTGATCTGTTGCAGATAAGTGAGCACGATAGCTTTGTGGAAATACTGCATTTAAACAATTGTTCTATACATTTAAAAGGTATTTTTTTTTTTATTGAAGTGACTTTCCAGATTAACTTCTTAACAACTGTATATCACAAACCCTATACAATCATTATTCACTTTTTTAAGCATATCTGTACAACCTAATGAACTCTGATTCATGTCGTTATGCATTTTAAGTTGTTTTTTCTTTAATTGACCATTGACATAGAGGTTTTCTATACCTTGACATTAATGACTCAGAGATGGTGTTGGACTGTAATATTCTGCCATTCCATTCATGACAATATGGAGAATTAACACTTAGCAGCACCTCAGTATTATTTAGGCCAGCTTCCCAATGACTGAACACACCTGATCCAGGTAATCAGCAGTGGGTGGTGCAGCGTTAGTTGAATGACAGGAAGTGCTGGGGTCCTTCAGGACCAGTATTGTGAACAGAAAGTAAACATTATACCTGTAAAGCTGAATTTATGCTGAAGCTGTTACATTGAAATGGAACTCCAACTGATTATGTGGATTATTAATCTTAAGATTGTTTTATGATGAATTGAAAACCTAACTTTGTTTATGGATTACATTAATATTCAATGAATCCTTTTAGCCCTTTGAATTGCAATATGCTGAACGTCTGAGTGTATATTAATAACAGGTTATGCATTATAAAAGACTTCGTTTTAACTCTTAACTTGGTCTGCTGTGCAAATAAAATGTGACAGAAACATGTATATAATAAAGACAAATGTAGACAAAAAAGATGCAATATGTCCCTGTGGAACACACCTACAATTAAGTTTGAATACAACTGGGGACCATGTACTTGAAACTCATGTTCTCTTACTCTCATTTGTACCGACGGCTTCTGTAGCCAGAGTACTGTTTTCTAACAAAACTATTTTCACACTGAAACACCAAAGATATTTCCATCGTGGCTTCTTTTCCTGTGACGCTGTAGCCTTAATGGGGGGGGGGGGGGGGCTGCTGATGAGAGGATGGATGGATGGACGGATGTTGGGCCTCCATCACACGAGCAGATAGACGCTTGTGTATTTTAAAATACACGACGCAGTACAGTACAAAATAAACGCTGACATTGAATAATAAACTCAAATAACCAAACTCCGAATGTGACCGCTGGTGTAGAAGATTAAATAAAACGCTAAATAATCGTTAATTGCAGCCAATTAACAGGAGCTCGACCTACCCTCGGTTGGGTCCTTTAGGCACTAAAAACGGGGCCACGACCCCCACCAGGGCCCATAACGTGGTGAAGCAGATCATCGGCAAGGCGAGGGAGTGAGACACCATGACTTCAGTCCACAGCGAAAACGCGAATATAGAAGAAATAATGTCGGTTTATCGCTCTGGAAATAAAGAGCATCAATGGCTGCCGGGAAAGCCACACGCTATCGCTAAGTCCCACCCAGCTAAACCCATGCGTCATGTGATTGGGCCGGAGCAGTAAAACAGCTATTTGTGATTGGTGAATCTAGCCGCCTGTCAGTATTAGAGTCACTAGGATTGGATGAATGTCTTTACCAGTCTGTAGGCAAGTGTATGCAATTTCCCTCATCCTCATCATAAACACTTTGCTCCATCATTTAAAAATAAATGATGTAATAAAAATAATAATATCCAAAGCAACACAAAACAAATTAAAGCAATACATATTTTGCTGTATTTTGATTTCATTCTCCTGTTTATATTTTCAGAAATAACTACATAGTCCCATTATTACATTTCTAAGAAAATTTAATAATACGAAATTAGTTGGTGAATGAATTATATTACAAAACCCCGAGAGCTCCACAGCTAATTAAAATAAAGCTAATTTTGTAAGAAAATGATAATTATTTATATATTTTCTTTTTTTTATAAAGGTTTAGCATTTTTTATGTTTAAATGTGTCTACAACTTAACTTTACACTTATTTAGTCTAAAAAGCTATTGTTTAAGCTACACTACCAGTACAACCAATGGCTGGTTACAAGCTTATTACTTTAGACCAATTTATTGTAACATGTTTTTTAATTGAGAACAAACAAAAAGTCAAAACTGGTAAATTCATCTCAACAACTAGTGGTACAGTAATTAAAATGGGGCTGTAATACTGAATGTCAAGTCCAGTACGAATTTAGTTTACTGAATTGTATTCAACACTCAGCAGTTTGATTATCAGTGTTTCAGATTATATAAGACGTGCATTTTTGCAGAAATGCACATTTTACATGATGTGTCCTATCCACATCTATACTTTCAGACATAACCTGTGGGAAGTAATGGGAAAATGCAGATCTGTTTGGAGTCCTGTGGTCTCCGTCGTTGTTACACATTTACACGCAAAACTGCATCACATACAACATTATAAATCAATGAAGCATTTATCAATGTTTGTCTTACTCTGACACAGTCCATTGTTACCTGTCAGTGGACAAAGGTATCCCAACATTCCTTGTGCAGTTTCCTGGAGCTCATGGTGGTCTTACCCATCCAGCCCAGAGATCACTGCTTTCCAGTTTTCAGTGGGATAGCTTGCCAAGAAATACCAGATGGCTTACAGTCTGTTGCTCTGAGTATATTTCTCAACAAGACTGCCCAACTTGTCTCTGATGAAAAATAGAGACAAAGGTATGAAACAACTGTGCTGAACTTATAAGCATTTTAGATTTCTGTAAGAAATAATAATTATTGCAAAGTTAATGCTAATTTAATTTCTCTACAGTTTTCTTTATTAATCAGTGAAGGTTTAGGAGAAGATGAAAGTTTAAATCTAGAATAGATAATTCACTGAGAATTATTTTTTGAGCTGCCTTTTCTCTAAATCATCATACAGAAAACCACATTCCCAATGTGGGAAATCGCAACACCTTTGCCCTTAACTGGGACTCTACCACATAATTTATACAAATAATATAAATAGAATATATAAATGTAATAGTCTAATATATATTTTTTTAGAAATCATTTTGCCACCATTTGTATATACTGCTCCATTTCCTAAATTCTTTTGGATTTTAGTCTGTGTTTAAATGTCACACTGCTTTTCCCCTAAACAAAGAGGAACAAATAATTATTTAATGTCATCATATGTAACATCGCAGTGTAATTGTATAAAGGTGGTGAGGTGACGAATGTCCCTGTGTCCTGGTATGACCCAAGGCTGATCGCAAGACTTGTGCGGTTTTATTTTGAAACCCAGAGCCGGAAGTTGCCTTTAACTTTTGCCTGTCATAGTTTTATTTTTAAAAGCAACTGCCGGAACTCGGTGCCGTAGCAGCCGATAGCGCGACAGCGGTGACTGGACGGGCGTCGGCGCATCGACGTGTAAAACAATTATGGATCTTCAGCAGCGAAGCGTAAGCGATAAGTGAAAATTGAAATCTGGTCGTAGTGCAGGTTGTGACATTTCAAACTCCATTTAGTGTGTGCTGCTGTTTGGTGGTTAAACCCGATGAAGTTCACCAGAGATATCTGCCGGCTGCTGGGCTTAGGAGGCGGTGAGTAATAGTCTGCCGTTAGATTGATTTTCCTCCCGACAAAAGTCGGTGACTTAAAATTATGTGGAGTTTAGCTGTGATTTGTGATTTGTGTTCCACGTTGTAATTATACTCACAATAAACAATGAAATTCCTTTTAACTTCTTCCAATTGTTTGACAAATGGGTGAAATGTAGCGAACATAAGTTAACTTATGAATATCTTTATACAGTAAATAGCAATGCTGTCTGTTGAAGTGGCTAATACAGGTTTGTACACTGTACTGGACTGGACGGTTCTAGAACTTTTTTATCCGGGGAAAAGATTGACAAGGTTTAAAATAAACAAAAGAAAAACTTAAAAACAAACAAACTGTAAATCAATAAGTTACGTGCGTCTTTAAGTGCCCCCTGTCAGAAATGTCATGTACGTAACGGTAAGAGCTGTAGTATTTTTAACCTGCACATAGCAGAGCTGCAACAGCTACAGACCTTTCCCACCTCTTCCATCCAGCCCATCTGATGTGAAGATGGCATTGGCACCAAAACCAGAAGTCTTCTTTTCCTATACAAATAAATTGTCCTATACCTGCCAAGAAAACACATTTGAGTAGAGAGCAGCTACCGAAGGTCATTATGGGAATTTTGTTAGCTGTTTCTTTGGCTCTTTAATTATTTATCCATTTATTTGGAAGTGGGTGCTCTGCCGACTAAGCTGGCATACCTAACCAAAACTATTTGACTGGCAAACAAGGTGTGCCCCAACCACAGAATGTAAAGAAACTGGTTTTATCAACTCCCAAATTTATTTAATGGAGGATGAATGAAAGCTTTATTAATGTTTCATGACAAACAAAATGTTAATAATACATAATCCTGTTTTTTTAAAAAATGCAAATACAGACCAAATATCTGATGTACATCTTCCTGGAGTTTAGAACTTTGAAGACATTATTTTTGATCTACAGAAGCCAAGACATTAATTTAACTCGTTATTATGAGAAAAATCTGTTATGTCCAATGTTGGTTTTCATCACAATAGACCAATGTGTCCTTGAACGCATGAGCAAAAAGTTGTTTTGTTGTAAAATGTTATCAGCAACATTAGACTCCACTAAAGTGAATAAGCAAATACTTTATACCATAAAAACTGAAATATGGACCCTTGCAGTCTGAGGGTGCTTTGGCTGCTATAGGCATTTAAGTTTCCAAACAACAAATGAACGCCCATATCCGGAGCTCCTCTCCTCTTCCATTCATTTATTCCTGCCAGACATAAATTAGATTTATTTCAAATCAGCATGAGTTCCCTGCTTTATTCATCATGCTCCCATTGTCCTTGGACTGCCTGTCTCTGGTATATGAGTGTCTTCATGTTGTGTTCACGTCACCTCACACGCCTAAATATGCACTTGTTTCTTTCCCTGGTCTACTTATTTTGAGGTTTGAACTGAATCATGCGGTTTTTGTCCTTACTGTACTTCAGCTTTAGTAGTCTAAGTAGTATTAGTTTTTAAAACAATTGTGACTCAGTGTCTACTTATAATTATTATTCTAAGCTTTTAGTTACATCTTCAGGTCTTCATCGATGCTTTATACAAGCTCCTAATTTTCTGAATCTTTATTGGTATGAAATATTGTGTACTAGTGATCTTGCTGCATTATGATTAATGATTTGACTAAATCCCGACTCCAGCTCTTTGTAAAACCTTCAACCACATTATTTTCATTAGCTTACAATGGCTTGACAGGTGTAGGTATGAATGGTGTGTAACTTTATCTGATTAATTGCTGAGTGATTATGTTCATTGAACGCCAATCTTGAATTGTCTACTTTCAGCTGCATTTTATGGTCATTGCTATTACTCTTACACTTTAAAAAGCATAGAAAGAAATATAAAATCTGCGTTGCTTTCAGTTGAAAAATCCATTACTTATGAAAAACATGTTGCTTTATCTAGATCAGCATTTCATTATCAGGACTGAATCATTTTGGCTCAAGCTATTGGCCTGTTTTCTGCAGAGCTTGTGATGAGATTGTTGACCACAGAAACTCATTAGCTTTGAGTTTCCTTTTTTTTAAATGATTTTTCCAAACAAGGCAGCCACAGCTTTTGAATGTTAATGCTGTGGTAGTTTGTATTAATGAAAATCATCTTCTTGGTGTGTTGTTGGTGTCTGTGATAGAAAGCAAAAGCAAGAACAAAGCAAGTGTAATTATATTAATATCCAGAGTTATTTTATATATATTTATATATAGATAGATACTTTATTCATCCCAATGGAAAATTCACACTAGCACACTAGTTTAAATATATTTTTAAAAAATATATATATATTTATATATATTTAAAATAAATATTAACAAACAAATAAAAAAATATATAATTAAATAAAAATAAAAAGCTAGTTTAAATATAGTTTAATAAATGTACTTAAGCTTTTGTTGTTGCTGCTGTCATAATTGTTTTCATTTATTATTATTCATTAATTCTTTTTTCACATTCAGTTTGGGAAGTTTCATTGAAGAATACCTTGGTCTCTTTCCAGCTTCCTGGAAAATAAATTTATGAGCCTGTCCCATCACCATGCTTCCATCTGTGATGTCCACATTATTGGTGTGTATGCAAACGTGGTCAGACAGCTATACAGTATAGTCACTAACTCAATATGACATTTTTTTTATCATGGGGAGGAATAATTGATGTGTGATATTCAATAAATTATGGCACAGCCATGTTAAGAAGCCTCTCTCTGTTATAAAACACAGTTTTTCACAATTAAACTCCTTGAGTAGGTCACTTTTCTGGAACACTCAAATTATAAAACAGCTACAGGAAGTGCTCAGTTTCAGTAATTCGGGCCCTGTTTGTATGGACTGCAAGTACTTAAAGCATAACTTTTGGTTTATTCTTTTGTAAAAATATTTCCTTCAAATGCAACATACATATATTACACACATTTTGTAGGTTTGGCTATTTGGTTTAGTTGTTTCACACATACATTCTAAATACATTAGAAAAAATATTCTCTATTTTCCCTAAATTGATTCACATAGTTTGTTCTGCAAGTACTGTTAACAAAAATACCAAAATGGAAAACTGATGTAGAAAGAACGTTTTAACCTGGACCAGAAAATTGGAACTGAGCTTAAAGCTGTATGACCTGAATTCATATAGAAAGAAACAACAACAACTAATAACAACAACAACTGGTCTAGAACAAATGAATTATCAACTGGACTGAAATTGTAAATTTGTTTTGTTACTCGTGCAGGAAGCTGCTTACGTTCTCCGGAGTGCGAAGTCCCGTGTATTTAAATCTCATAGTGTTCTTATACATTAATGTTACTTGAGAATGTATTTTGACAATAAGGCCAGACAGCAGTGGATGGTTTTGTCTCAGCGCTCTGCTGCCGCATTGGCTGAAATTAATCCACAGAGACATGTGGCACGCTTTCAGAGGAGTCCCATTCAGACACAGTTGGTGCATGTTGGTACAGACACAGACAGCAAAAACACTCATTCCCATCATGTGCAGTTCAAAAGCACGTTCTCAGCCCACTTGGTCCCAGCTGAAAGCTGAGAACTACAGTGTTTATACTGGTACTCTTATACATCCCTGGTGTTATTGTTTAATATTAGGAAGTGTGATCCTGCTTGGTATTGCCAGGAAATTCTTTCCAGAAACCACATCCATTTCCTGTGACATATACCTGTAGGAACCCATGAATTTCCAGTATGTGTTGCCTTGTTGCCTGTGATGGTGTAATCATGAATGTTTGCATATTGATACTACTGCAACAAAGGTCTCAAACATCCCCATGCAAAAATATTGTTAATGATAGGTACAGTGGCTGTGGCTGTTTCTCCTAAACTTTCCAGATATACAGTCCGGCTGTATAGCTAAGATGGAGGCTCTAACGTCAGAGACCTACAGCACTTCTAACTTCTAACTTATTCAAGTATAACCTTGAGGGAATTTCTTCAAAATTGCCACATGATAAAGTGATTATATTTCAGTAGTCACAGGTCAAGATCACCGGCCTCACGTCTGTCCCATTCTTTTAAATGCCATATTACAGCAGCTCCTTAAGGGAGTTACTTGAAATTTGGCACAAGCACTTACCATGACTCAAACCATGAACTGATTGATGTTGGTGGTCAGAAGTCTCTGTGACCCCACCTCTGTACTGTTCTTGTGAATGTAATATCACAGGAAGCCATGAGTATTTTTTTTTAATTTGGCACAAGGAGGAACTGATTAGATGTGGGTGGTCAAATAGTAAACTTTTATTTGCTTGGACTATATTCATATGGTGATATTTTCTTTATGCTATGACAGTTATTAAAGAAAAATTAATTGACTGCACCTCAAGTGACTTGACTGTAAAGCTGCTGTAAAATTTGCAGATGACACTGTTATTGGCATCATCCGAGATGATGATGAGGCTGCATATCAACACGAGGTTGATCAGCTGTTGCTGTGGTGCAGTAAAAACAACCTGGAACCGAACATCCTCAAATGCTAAAAACTGTACAGATAAGACTGGATTTCACGACAAGCCCCCTCACACACACACACACACACACTGCCTCCCCTCATCATATCTCCAGGCCTGTGTAGACTGTGAAATCCTTTAAATTTTGGGGGTCCACTATCTCACATGACTTGAGGTGACTCTATCCTCGGAAAGTCTCAGCAGTGGATGTATTTCCTACGAAGGCTGAGGAAGTTCGACCTGCTGCAGGAGCTGCTGATCCAGTTCTACACTGCTGTCAGAGTCTTGACCAGTGCTCCTCCATCACAGTCTGGTTTGGAGCAGCCATCAAACAGGACAAGAACAGATTGCAGCGGACAGTAAGAACTGCAGAAAGAATCATTGATGCCCCCCTGCCCACTCTCCAGGACTTGTGCACATCGAGAACCAGGAAGTGGGCACAGAAAATAACCACAGACGCCGCTATACCATCACTATCACATATACTACCACAGCCTCTTCCAGCTTCTCTTCTTTCCGTCAAAACCACCAGACACCAGAACAGTTTCCCTGCTCAGGCCATCAAACTCATTAACAGCTGACCTTATAGTTACTGATACATTGCTGCTATATATGCTACTGTGTACACTGGACACATTACGGCGTACCCACACAAACACACACACTTTAAGTACACAAGTAATTGTGTTGGATCAGCCGCGCACACTGCACCTGGCCCTGCCTTCTTTAGGCCATTCTTACACTGCCATAGTTTTTTCCCCCTTGTATGTTATTTATCATTTGCTTGTTGTCTGCATTGTTACTCCTTCAACATGTCCTTGAGAGCAACCCTTTAATGTGTTAGCATACTTGACCAATAAATCTGATTCGGATTTTGAAAAACAAAATACACCACCTTACTTATAGTATCGCTATATATTGAATCATAACACCCTCTAATCTGATGGCCTCCTAATTAGAGTAACAATGATCATTAATATTGTTTTCATATTATTTGAACAAATATTTATTTTTAGATTTACCATCCTTATTTTTTCTTTTTATCCTTCTCTCAAAAAGAAAGAGAAAAAATATGAAAAAACTGATTATGGAGGCAAAGGTTTCACAATTTCATTTTCTCAGTAAGTTTCTCAATAAGTACAGACCTATAGTGATGAGAGAAGAAAAATATTTTGAGCTTTTGTTACATGCTATCCAGCATCACACACAATTTATAAACATCTATAGGAGGCTAATAGTAAGATTAGTAATAATGGAAAGTAAGTTAAAATTGTGGGTTCATGCCAGGGATGTGGAAAAAGCATCACCTCAAGGCAAAACAGTTTCCATCTCATGACAACATCAAGTTACATTGCACTTTCTGCTGCTAACTAAAAAAATAAGGAAATAAGGAAAATAACTCTTTTATGTTGTTCTTCCCTAAAACTCTGACTTGAAAAATTCTTTCCTGGCTGATACTTTCTCGCTGTGAGGACATATGCACTTGTTTACTGAATGTTTGTGAAGCAGCTGCAGAGAGCTTACGTGGCAGAAATGCAATTACATTTTATTGACTAAAAGCTAATTTATTTATTTTTTTTTAAGCTACTTCTCTCTTTGGATAACAAATTTGTGATAGGTTCACAAAGGATATGACCAAATCATAACCTAAAAAACTTTCCTACTTGTGAGTTTGTACATGGAATGTCCATTAGCAATCACAACAGCAATTAAAAAGCAAGGACAGATAAGCATGAAGAGTAACAGAGGAAGACATTGGTTAGATATATTTGTTTATTCGACAACTCCAGGTACTGTTTTCAGGATTATGTATCATTTGATTGAATGCAATTTTACATGAGAAACTTGAATCTCATAACAACTTGTATTGATCAGGAGTAGGCTCAACACAAATAATTCTTCATTCTTTCCTCCTGGGTTTCTAGTTAAAGACTAAGGTACAGAGTGAACAGTAATCTTCCTAAAGAAATTGATATGTTAAACACTGCAGAGAAAACATTTATATTTTACAATGATAATTTCACAATGATAATGATTTCACAAATCTCTGCCTAATTGTCTCCAGTTGTTGCGGTTTTGTCAGCAGCTACTGCTTTGCTCTTTGTCTCTTGAAAAACTACCTGCTGTTTTGTGTCTTGCTGCTGCTGCTGCTGTGACTGAACCATAACTGATCTGCTTCAGCACAGGAAACATTTGCTACTGGCCAAGTGTTAATACCTTATCCAACCTCAAGTTGTCACTCAGTCTTTAGTAAAAACCCATTTACCAAAATCTGTTTGGTAAAGACTCAATATTAACACACGTCAGACCTCACCAGATTGGAGTAATGTGTAAATGTTTTTTTTGTGGTATATTTTAAGAATGTCTCTTGGTCTCAAGTGTTATTTCTGTCCATAGCCCCTCAGATATTTTAGGCATGGCAACCACTTGTTGTGGTATGAGGGGAGGATGGATTCCAAACTTTCCATGTCACATAACATCGACAAAGAGCCGTGATATATCCCAACAAAGGCATTTGAAACTAGCATCTTAAATATTTTATTTTGACATTTATGACAGAGGCCACATTTAAGAAGCAGTAATAATGTAAAACTTGAGCATGTTTTTGACAATTTTCTCATCTTAGTCATAATTTTCCTTGACCCTACACACACACAACTAAAATGTGTGTAAGAACTATTGAAAGAACAGCCAGTCAGGGCTGCTCAAAGTGATAGCACGCATACATTATTAAAGATAAAAATAGTTTCCCAACCAATAAAATCCACTGTTTGTGGTAATTGGGTTGCTGCAGAAACCTCAGTGATCTCACTTACAAATAACCAATGGAGCCTTAAATAATCCAAACAATATGTCAGTTCATCAGTTTTTGCTTCCAAGTGATTGCAGACACACTAAGCACACTAAGAGCTAAGCATGGTTACCACGTAAAACAAACAAGTTCAAATGGGCTGTGTCACATGGCTTAACCTTGCCATCTGTTCTCGTGCCAGTAAAGTATACAAACCAGACTAATGCAACTACTGGCAGGGTAGAAACACAGCTTCAGAGATTCACTGCATTAAAGCATTACGTATGCTTGTTAGGTGTTTGAACGTTTTCTCAGAGTACTGTACTAGAAACAACAGACTAAATTAAATATCAGACCCCTTTTTCTCCTTTGATTTATCTAGTTAAAAGCTGCTGGAAGATCACCGCTTAGTAATGCATCAATACCTCATACTGCCATCCCACCTCTTACAGCAAAACATAAATGCAACAAAAGTGAATTAAATAAAAATGTGTCGTATGCTGTGTGTCTTTAGATGGGCCAGGTGAAGAGGAGATGCAAATTCAGGATGGTGCTCCTGACCCAACAGATACAAGAAAGAATCAGCGCTCATCTCAGGTAGTTAACAAACACTTTAGTATAATATGAAAACCATCAACGCGGACAGTTATAGAAAAACTGCACTTGGGTGTAAAGAAGACAACACAAAAAACAAGCAGACTGCTTGAAAAATTACAAACACATGTACGTGTAGGGTACTGTTTCTCATTTATGGGTACATACATGTCTCAATGAGCGGAGGCCAGTGCTGAATTACTGAGACAATTTTGTTTTTGTAAAATATAAAAAAGTTTTTATGTAGGTCAGCAATGGTGAGGTGCTTCCTCTAATATGTAAGTTTGTAAATTACCCGAATCTTATGTGTGTTTACAGTGTGTTGAGCAGGTCCTGCTAAACGATGAGGGTTTGGATGATGATGAGAGAGCGAGGAGGAGAGCAGAAAAGAGGAGAGCGAAAAGAAAAGTGAGTACTTTAATCTAATACTATTACTTATACTATTGCAGGTCAATACTTTAAGCTGCTCCTACCGGTAAATACAGCACCAGTACAAATAGGTTAGTACTAAAAAGAAAACAGAACCTGAGCAACACTGCTTTTTAAATCCAGAAGTGATTTTCCTTATGTCATTGTCATTGTCTGACTGAACTTGCAGCTGTTATTAAAGTTTCATGCGCTAACTGAAATGAATGTCTCATACATCCCACACATTGCTGCACCTGTTACCACACCCTTATTTACTCATACCACCTCATGCCCCACCTGTCCACACCTTTTTCACAACCATTACTGTATTTACCTTTGCACATCTTAACACTCGCTCTTCACTTTTGAAGTCTATTTTCTCATTTAATCATATCTGTCTGCATCCATACATGTCTCTGTGTCATCCCACAGCTAGCATGTCCATGTTCTCATTTCAGAGGCAGAAAGAACGGAAGAAACTGGAGAGAGAAGAGAGGATTGAAAATGCTTCAGAGCAGGTGAAAACCTAAGGGGCCTAAATGCCATCTGTCATATGCTGCCATTTCTTTATTTCCTTAACTTACTGGATTGATTGTAGCCAGATGTTCTTTATACCCTAATGTGTTTCCCATGCATTCAACATATTATATATGCACTCAGTTGTTTTGCTGTTATTAAATCGCTGTATATATACTTAAGCCTATTTGTGAAAACGTTCAATGTTTAAATAAAATCAGGATGAAGAAATGGCTGGAGTGGTGTCAGAGAGTGACAGCGAGGAAGAATTCAAGGAGGAGGCACAATGGACTGCGGTTCGTCCTAGAAACAAATCCAACCCAATATCAGCCTCTGCCCTCGTGACAGAAATCAGGAGAAACTGCCAGGTGTCCCACGAGGCTGCAGAGGATGTAGGTTGGAGCCATATATTTGAGGATAATTATCAGCACCAGGTTACCAAATGTTTAGCCCAGCGAGTCACTTGTTCATTGGACACTCTTGCAAAGTGTTGCTGAAAAGGCAGGCATCCTGCTAAAGTTTGTCGTTTGCCCCTAATAAAATGTAATTGCTATGGAATTTGGTTAGGCAAAATTGTGAACTTAATCGAGTGTAAATGTCATTAAACAAATAGATGTAAAGAGGATACACTGTCATTTGCTTAATTTTCTTAATGTAGTGTTTAGTCAAATGTGTAGTCAAGTTTTAAAACGTCTCCTGGATCTTCAGTGAAATAAGAAACAGACATAATGGCAAATTCAGACATAGCACAGCCACTTAGATCACTGCAGAAATACCAGTGCAGACGTATCGTATTAATATAAGTAAAATAAATTCAGTTACATGGGTCCAGCTTCCCCACAGACACAATAGCATCTTGATAAAGAATACTTCTTGATCTGTGTTGATTTACTGAACAATTAAATCTCCATTTGGACCGAGCAGATATCTTTTCATAGTTATCACATTTTGTGAGCCAGTTACTCTTTGATGTTTTAGGAGCCAGAGTGGGATGTCAGCAGTGCATTTGTGGCCAACGCTGCAAGCCACATCAAAGTCAAAGGCCAGAAGAACGGAGCCACACAGATCTCCCCAGAAAACAAAGAGAATGAGGCTGGGAGTGGACAGGTATTAGACACACACATGCATGGTGGCTTAATATACTCGTGATGACTCTGAAAGTCATGCATAGTCCATTATCATTGCCATCGACAGTGGTGGAAGTAGTACTCAGATCATTTACCTAAGTAATCAGGGAAAATGCACTTTTAGTAGTAAAAATCCTGCATTTAAATTGTTTAATGTGCTTTAGCAAAACTAAAAAGTATTAACTCAAAAATAAGTCCCAACAATAAAATGTATATTTATGCAGAATGACTTCAAATTCGTACTTAATGCTTAGGGCTTTGAGTTCATGATGAGGGCCAGACAGCTTGTGCTGAAGATGTCAAAAGCAGTAAAATCAGTGTTGTAACAACTGTCTTTTGTGCCTACAGGCGGGAAGCACAGTAGAAATGAAGAGGAGGGGGGAATCTCTCACAGGTGAAGCTACAGCACCTATTGTCTGCCCTGGTAAAAGAGTGTCCATGTGGAAAAATAATGTCCTGGTTACTAAAAATAATTCATAGAACAACACTGATTTTATTGGGATTATTTCCTCTGTTGAAGGAAGTGTACAAGAGAAGATATGTGAGTACGTCAATAAAAGTGTGTGTGCATTTTCCAGTGCAGGGCATAGAGATGTTTAAACAAGGCCAGTACGACCAGGCAGTAGACATGTTTACAGAAGCAATCTACTGTGACCCCAATGACCACAGGTGAGCTGAAATGTGAACAGACCCATATTCACCTGATCATACCACAAAATGTCCTGTCACCTTCACACACACTCAGTTGAAATAAATATATCCCAGTGTTTGTCCCTGTGTGTGTTTACTTATCCCTTAGGTTCTATGGGAATCGCTCATGCTGTTACTCATTTCTGGAGCAGTACTCCTCTGCAATAACGGACGCTCAGAGGTCCATTAAACTGGCCCCGGAGTGGCCAACGGGATACTTCCGTAAGGGATGTGCTCTAATGGGGTTAAAGGTCAGCACCTACTTTATATAAAGACTAAATCATGTCAAGATGGTGTCCATTCTGACATTTTTTTATATGGACTAATATTTTTTGTAACTCCAGCTGGTGATATGTGTGTGTGTGTGTGTGTGCATACATTCCAGCGATACGGTGAGGCTGAAAAGGCCATGGAGCAGGTGTTGAAGTTGAATCAGCATTGTAAGGAAGCTTCAAGTAAACTCTTCACCTGCCAGATCCAACAGCTCATGGTGAGGAGCTACACAGCTGATTGGAAGGACTCAACTTTCTGCCTTCTGAAATCGCCTTCAGCACTTTGCCTACTGGCCACATTGTGGCACCTGTATCGAGTAACACAAGCAGCTTTATTGCACTGGTGTTGACCTGATAGAGGAGAAGGCATATAAATATTTTCTGTGCTGGGCCACAGTGTAGAAATGTAAGATGAAGCAATATGTTTTTAGCTTTGACAACCAGTATCAGGGGTTTTGTCTAACAACAATTTAAGATCTTAAGATCAGTTAGTTCTTTTTTCAGGTAACATTGCAGAATCTCATACATTATCACATATTTACTAGATGGGTAGAGTGAAGTGTTCAAATGTTGATTTAGTATCTATTTTTCAGGGCATTTTATTAAATAAAAGGCACTAATACACCAGGCAATTTTCTAACCTTGTGACTTGTCTCTGTTGCATTTTTTGCTCTAGGAGATGGGTTTTGAAGAAGAACAGAGTAAACAGCTTTTAGACAAGTTCACCACTGTTCAAGCAGTCAATGCCTCACCTGAGGCCAAAGGTAGGAGTTACGTGTAGTACCATCTCTGTCCACACCAGGGCAGTACTAGCTTTTACAGTTCAGTCATATTTTATTGAATGTGACACAACAGCAAAGCCAGAAAATAGTGATGTTACTGACAACTACATTTAGTGTCGTATTGGATTTGAATTGCATCGCTCAATGACACCACACATTTTCTCAGTTTCACTCGATTTATCAGAAAATGTGCAAAATCTTAATGAAGCTTTAATAATGATTCTATTTTTGGACTTTCAGCACTGAAGCAATCATCACTGCAGGACCCGAGGGGGTGAGTTGTATGGCTAGAAGCACTTCACATAATGACACAAATCACATGTCACAACCTTTGCCTCTTTGTGTCTCGTGTTCCCTTTTCTCTTTTTTTCTGCCATCCTATCTGTCTTCCAGGAGTTGTCGCTCACTGTGGGTTGGGAACATTACATTTGAAGTTAAAGAGGAAGACCTCTGCAATATCTTTAAAATGTAAAAACATGGTTTGTGCTTCTAAGATTATTTCTAGATGCACTTAAATAATCTTTTTTAGAGATGACTAATAACAAATGTAGGCAGTCAGCTGATGCCCAAAGGTAAAATATTTAGTTGTTATAGATCCTATTTTTACTCGCAGGACTGACAGTTGTGTAGCCGCACTAGTAGGAAGGGTGTTGTGTTTGTGTACTGCTCAGTATATTTGCATTTTAGCTATAGTTGATTAAAACGTAACAAGCTAATAATCAAACTCAGTAATTATGTAAATATCCAAAATACAGTTACACTGTAGTAGCACTTTAGGTGGTTACAGTAAGTCTACATGTAGATGTAATATTTGGTTTTATAGTAGTACTACCACTTGAAGCTGTAGTTGTAGTTAAAATGTAGTAGCAGTACCTTGGTATAAGTACAGATTGTTGCTTGTAATCGCACTAGTGCTACTATTTGTAGTGTCTTAACTACTTGGAGTAACACGAAAGTTTGCTGTTCTACTGTAATTTTAATAATGACAGTATAATCTATACTATGTTGCTTTGCTGTAGGTTAGAGGCTTTGTTTCCATGGTTACAGGTTTGGTGAAATAGAGAGCATCAGAGTACTTCATGAGCGCTTTTGCGCTTTCATCAACTTCAAGAATGCCAACATGGCTGCCGAGGCCCTGGAGAAACTGCAGGTGAGCGACAGACAAGCAGGCTTGTTTAACATTTAACAGTTCATTGTCTCAGATGCTGTTGTTAGTGTGCAGTTTTGAATTGAAAGACAATTCTATCATTTTGTCCAGGGGGCTGAGCTGAGAGGCAGTAAACTGGTGATGAGGTACCCAGACCGCTGGATCCAGCGGACCAACGCCAGCCTCAGCTGCAGTGCTGCAGGAACACAGCAAACCTCTCCTGCCACAAGGTACCAACTGATGTGTGTCTGTCCCGTTTTCTGTCTCATCATGTCTTTGAGTTGGAAGATGGCTTGGGGATTAGCATACTGTTTCTGTTAAAATTATAGTAGGAATTAATGTTAGACATGTCTGTCTCAATGTTTAGGTGTTGATTTGGGCTTTTGTGATTTGCTGTTGTAAAAACCACTTAATAAAAGCTAATAAAACCTAAAAAGGGACTATGCTGACAAAGTCAAACGTAGCAGTGATAAACGTACAGGTTTTGCCTTTTCACTCTGTGTTTTCCACACTGACATCAAAGTGAACTGTTGACTGATGGCAAACCTTAAGCTGGTGACTGAAAATGACTTCCTAAGGAAGAGAATCTCATTTCCTTAAAGCTTGTCCATGCTCAGATGTAGTTGTCCAACACCTTGCATCTACACTAATCAGTGATTTGAAAACATAGTCAATGTAAGAACACACCACTGAACACTGAGATCAGGAGACGTTTTAGTTGCTAAATTGTACGTTTTCTTATCTCCTGTGTCATTTTCCTGTATGTACAAATACATGCATTTTCCTCTGTCTTCTACTTTGGTTGTGTCCGTGCAGGTCAAGATGGAAGGTACCTATGCATGGAGATGAGTGCTTTTTCTGGCAGACCACAGGATGTTCCTATGGCGATAAGTGTCGTTTTAAACACATATCAGTCAATCAAGGCAGGGGCAAGAAATCAGGGCAAACCTAACTGTGTCCCTTACCGTCCCAATCTCAGCATCATTGAAAACTGGGGATTTATGAAGGAAAAGGAAGAGGAACAAGAAGGGCAATGAGCAGAGTGGAGAGTGACAAGTGAATGTATGTGAGAAAGTCAGATATGGTGTGTATCTGATAGCCACAGTCAGGGGTGTGTAGGAGGTTGTTCAATGTGCAGATCCCAACCTTAGAAAGATGCTTTAAAAGAATTGTGATCTTAAAGGAAAGCAACTTATTAAAAGCACCACTGAGGAGTCTCTTTGCTTCACCCAAATCCACTCCTGGCTTCTGCACGTAGATCCATGCTGTATGTAGGGAACCTCATCCTTCATCAAAACTGGTTAAACTGTACCAGACACAATACAGAAGCCAAATTTTGTCTCTTTAACATTACTGTTTAATTCCTTAAGAAGCATATTTTCGTATCTTTCTAATGAGATGAAAACTTTTGAAATTGATACGTATTTGCACAAAACAATAAAGATGTAAACAGTGATTTCCCTTTTGTCATTTGTGTTCTTTAGTCACTAACAGCTATTATTAACACAAATAGTCGTGTTTTGGACGGATAACACGATTGTGTCAAAATGACCTGTGTCTACATTAATCTGACCACTCACAAGGCACAGAGGGTTTAATCAACATGTCTCTACCTTTCTGTCTTCACCTCGTCTCTTAGAAGGTGACTGTACTTATCTACAATTTTGCAACACTTCTCTGGAGTTTTTCCGTTTTATTATACTTTTATTATTACTTCACTACAATTCAGAGAACTGTTGAAGGAATAGAAACATGTTTATGCTGTGCTGTATGAGCAATGATTGAACCATTGCATGTTTTTAACATGACCTGATCTACGTTGAACAGGAAATCACCTTTCTAAAGTTCAAACTTGAGGCACGGAGCTTGTTCAACATGACCAGGTCAAACTGGAACAGAAAAAAAACCCACTAAAGTTCATAATTGAAGTGCAACGCTCGCTCAAGTAAACATGGAAGACCGCAATGGAAAGTGGAAGATATGCTTCAGTAGACAAAGCGTCTGCAGATGGCACAGATAGCTTTAACCCCCTCCTATTGTAACTGCAAGGTGTCTGACAGTAGATAGTAACCACACAAGTAGATCCCTGAAATTGATTGAGACATGGCCTGCTTCAGCATGACCGGGTCAAGTGAGGACACATTCAGTGTAAAAATAGGGCAGACAGCATGGTAAAAAACTATAGGAAGAGAAGAGCATTGCCAAATAGAAGAAGGAGACAGAGGTGTGATGAGAGGATAGTTTTCTGTACTTTACGTCAACTGCTGAGACGCTTTTTGTTTTTTTTTGTTTTTTTTTATTTAATAAACTTTTGAGAGACTCCAGTGCCTGGGACTCATCTCTTCTCGGGTATATTTCTAAAAATGTTTAATCTCAGATAGAAGAAGAGGTCAAGATTATAAAGCCCAAGAGGGGGCACAAAGGGTAGAGATGCCGAGAGCCCAAGACTGAAGTTTTTCCTCCCTCTATCCACTGGGTGGTAGACACCAAAACAGAAATTTAGATGCATGTCCTCGGGAGAAACCCTCGCAAGCACAGGGAGAACATGCAGACTGCACAAAGAGAGGCCACGGTCAGCCTGCACTCAAACCTGCAAGCTTCTAGCTGTGAGGTGGTAGTGCTAACCACTCCGCCACCATGCTGCAAGGAAAAACCCTTTATCTGGCTTTCTATGGGAGATTACTTTGGTTTTTAAGAATTGTATAGATTAAGGCTGTGCACACGTACTGAAGTTAAACCATTGTAATTTATTTAGCATTGCAAACGTGAACAGTGTAAAGCTTCAGTGTGTAAGCATAACGCAAATGAAAAGATTAAACGAACCTCACAGACTCTTACTTTTAGTTTGCCCAGACCACAGTGCTTCATACTGTACATTGCATACGCTACATTTCTAGTTATGGCCCAGTTTATCATATGGACTGGTGCTGTAACTAACAAATCAGAGGCGTTACTAGTACCAGGCTATAAATGTACTCTGACAGTTATTTCCAGTTAATATATTTTAAGTAGTTCATGCATTGTCAGCGAAACAGAAATAATCATTTCTTCATTTTTACTTGGGGGATTTACAGGGCTCTGTTCGCTCATGCATATTAATGCATAGAGGAACAACACAGAGTTACGTTTAACAGCTTAGAATTTGGTTATTGCAATTGTTCCAACCACAGGACCAACACTCTAAAGACCACATCCTCCCTTTTTTGATGTAGAAAGGTTAAACTGACATTTTTACACGAGCAACGAGGAGCAGCTACGATGGAATCAGCAGCTGGATTTCTTTGTCTTCTCTCAGTGTCCGGTAATGTACATATTATATTTATATTGCAAAGTAGATAACACGCAGGATAGTGGCTTTTAGCATGATGTAATGTGTTGTCAACCTATCATCAGCAGATGTTCACTTCCCTTTTAAGTCTTTAGAAGAAGATCAGCAGAAAGCCGTGTTGAGCTCCGTGCCGGGTAAATTTTGCTGTGAAACCTTTAAGTCCATTATATTTCTAAAAGTTTGGATGAGAATCATTTAACAATAAGGTTAATAAGGTTAGGATCATTTTGAGAGCTCTGTAAACACTGTTCCATTCAATGGCTTTATGAACACTTCTGTACTGCTGAGAGATTGTACTTTGCTCTTTGATGCGAAGCACAGTGTGCACAGGTTGAGAGAGATGATAATAGATGAAGATAAAAGCAGAAAGTGTGATCTTTGTGTTAAACTGTCTTAAACTCTGTCATTCTGTTTTACACTGTGGAGATTTGAAGAACACTCAGTTCATGTTTTAAATAGGCTTAAAATTCATATGATAGTTTAATTGACACACTTAGTTTTCTCACATGCTGTATAAAAACTTTCTAAAAACAGCACGGCGCGTTTGCCAGAGCGTGACAATGCATACGTATGCAAGCATCAGTTTACAGACAAGATGAGGCTGTGGTTGGTGGATGTGTGCGGTTTAAAGAGGGACAAAGGCAAAGAATTAAGCCTGAACATTTAACAAAAGTGCTGCTAGTGATAAATAACAACCCAGTGAAGAAATGATCAGCTAAAACTGTCTCTCTAACATAGATGCTGCCATTTCAATCAAAATGTGGGGATATTATAACAATGACATGAGTTTGGTTTAGTTGCTTGTCTTGTACAAATGGGTGTGGAGTTGATATGTCACTGACCTGTGCCATTATAAACCATGCATGTTATCAGTGATAGAAGTGCTGTGCACATTGTGCATGGCAGCATATCTGACACACAGCTGCATCCCACCTGAAATATTATTTAGTGACTTACTTGGCTTTGCTGTTTATGAGCAGTGGCTCAAATTATTTAAGAGTGAGGAACCAGAGAGAGGCAGATGAGGAATTCTCCTTTGGCCTCTACTGCTGTAAATGATTATGTGACACTTTGCATCCTGCAGCGGTTCATGTGCAGCTCACAGGTAAACTGAGTGTCCCAGTTAATAACGTACTTTCATCAAACACCTCAGTAGATGCTTTTGAAATGGACACTTACCGGATCAGTTAACTGTTGTGGTTAAAGCAGGACTCCTGCTTTATGTTGGGTTGGTTTTTCCTGCGCAACATAAACATCCATTCTGGATGGAATGGAGGAAATTCTGGACCTTTTTAAGGGTTTTTCAAGTACCAACAGTGATTATCAACCTTTTAAGAAGTCTGTATTAGTGGCCATTATTCTCTACAGAATACTTCTCTTGCTCTTCAGATACAGTATCATAGTTTGTGCCCTAGTTTTAGTTTTTGGCATTTCTCCATTGTTTCCGTTCACACCCTGCAACAGCTTGGACACAGAAGTGAAAGTTAAATTTACCACACCTCTTCTAATGTTGAGTCTTTTCAGTCACATGAAACATCTTAAAGTTCACCAATTGACATTCGCTGCACCCTGTGTGTTGCTTCAGTGCATTTGGAGTTCAGCCGTCTTATGTGAACATCTTGATCTGTGGGTTTGCAAAGTGCAGATGCATGAACATAATTAGAACACATGACAAAGTTAATTTGTTTTGTGATATATTATACAGAATTTTCATTACATATAAAATTAAATATTTAAAATTGTATTTATTTTAATTTGGATTGTGGCTGATGGTTAATTAAAAAATCTGTATGTTAAAATATTAAATTATTTCCTTAAATAAATCAAAAATGAATTTCTACAGAAATTAGAAACTTCACTGTGGACTTTTTCCTCCCAGATAACACACTTCTGACATTGTATCTTGTTCAGGATTGGGCTGATTCTACAAATACATCAGTTGTAGCCCATTTCCTGAAGATGTCTGTGTGTGGTGGCCTGACTCCAGCTTCACTCCACTCCTGTCAAGCTCTTCAATGTACTTCAGTTGGCTTTGCTTAGCAGTCTCAAGGCTGCAGTCATCCCTGTTTCTTGTGCAACCTTTCCCAGCACACCTGCCTCTTCTAGTCAACTTTCCATGATCATGCTTCATCACAGCACTTTACTAACTGCCTGGCCTTTTAGCAATAACCTCATGTGGATTAGGCTCCTTATGGAAGATGTTGATGATCTTCTTTTGGACAAAGTGTGTTTCTAATATTTACTGGATTTTTGTTGTTGTTATTGTTTTCCGTGAGCTGTAAGTTATAATAATAATTACATTCTAGAACCATTACATGCTAGATAAATCACTTAACACGTAATGGCTTTTAACAACATTCTAGTTTTTGGAAATTTTCCTGCAGTCTTTGCACCTTTGAGCACCTGCAACAAATGAATTATGTTTCTCGTTGTCTAATCATGATTTCTGCTGTGCTGTGTTACAGTGGTATGGGGTCAAAATGACTGGGGAGTAACGTGTACTCCTACTTATATCTGTGCCTTAGAAGGATCCACAGTGGAAATACACTGCACCTACACATACCCATCCAGAATACCTGGATATTATGATGCATTTGAAAAAACCTATTGGTTTGCAAACCCAAGTGGTTTGGATCTGACACAAGACTCACAATATTCAGGTCGTGTACATTATTACTGCCACAAGAACAACTGTACTCTGAGAATCACTGACCTGAGAACAAGTGACTCGACTGTGTACAAGTTCAGGTTCATTAAAAACCAACAAGGTTACACTGGCTTACCTGGGGTCACTTTGTCTGTTACAGGTAAAACCTTAATTCATATCTTTTTTCCAAATGTTCAACGACTAGAAAAGAAATGTACATTTTGTGTCTGTTGAGAGTTTTGTCTAAAATAAAAATTCTGTTCCTTCTTTAAAATTCCAGATCTACAGGTGGACAATTATGGCAGTACAGAGCTATGGTGCAAAAGCAAATGTTCCCCACCTAATTATGGATCCTATGTCTGGTACAAAAATGGACAGGAAATTCTTGAACAAACATCAGCTTTTTACTCACCCAGCGATTATACTACAGCTAGCTATTCCTGTGCCTTCAGAGGACATGAGGATTTCCCCTCCCGTTCAAAATGTGAGTTTACTTTAATCTTCTAACTGCACACAGTATTGAATTTTGCAAATATACTGTACCATGGTTTCATGTGTCTTTTATATCACCTATCCTATCAACAGAAATACAGCTGTAAAATTGTAGCTTTAATAGCCACAATAAAAAAGATATATTTCTTTCAGGTTATGCTGGTCATACCTGCCATGAAGTGATTTACAGTAAAAGAAACATCTGTGCCCTGAAAGGCTCATCAGTGGAAATTTCTTGTACTTACAGTTTTTATTATCCTGAATCTAAATTCTGGTTCAGTCCTGAACGTAGTCGTCAGTGGCAGAATCCCTCACAGCCTGAGGATCTTAGGAAAGACTCCCAGTATTCAGGCCGTGTTAAGTTCATTTACCCAAAGTCAAAACACTCCACTCTGAGAATCACTGACCTGAGAGAGACCGATTCAGCCCATTATCACTTCAAATTCATAACATATAGATTTGAATGGGGAAGTTCTTTATCTGGGACCACGCTGACTGTCACAGGTAATGATTAAAGTAAATCACTGTAAATACACAGACATGGTGCATTTCAAATGTAAGTGGTAACATTGTTGCTGATTTGATTTTATTGTTATTATTATTTATTTCATTGTTTACTAGCTCTGCGTGTGCATGTGACCAGAGTGAGTGTTGGCTATTATTCAACTAATGCTGTGCTAAGGTGTCACAGCAGCTGCAGTCCAGCTGCTCAAGTTTCCTACGTCTGGTTCAGGAATGGACAGAAAATCCCGCAGGAGGTTACATCTTCATATAAAGACAGTTTTTACTATCAAGACAGAATCTCCTGTGCTGTAAAGGGATTTGAGCAACACAAAGCTCCAGCAGTATGTGAGTTTATTCCACTGTCAGGAAAACAAAAGACACTTACACTGACATTACAATTTCAGACAAAACCATACTGGAGTTTTAAAATCTTCCTATCCTAAGCTTCTAGCCTTGCTACCTTTCCACCTGGTCTCCTGGATCTCTGCATCATGTCAACCAACTCTCTAACCTTCCCGGTCATAGTCCTAATATTCAAAGTCCCTACTGTCAGTCTTACATTCTTGGCTTTCCTCTTCTCTCTCTGCCTATGAACTTGCATTTCTCCTTTTCTTCTTTGACCAACAGTAGCCCAATTTCCACCGGTACCCTGTAGGTCAACAGTGGCGGTCGTGGTTAACCCAGGCCCCGACCGATCTTGAATAGAACTATGGATTTGCTGTGGAAGTCATGATTGGCATGTTTAATTTGGCACGTGTTTTACGTGTTGCCCATCCTGACACAACCCTCTGGATTTATCCAGACTTGGGACTGGCACAATAAGACACTGGCTTGTGCCCCCTTGTGGTTGCATTACATGCTGTTAACAGAATAAATTGGTATCTCATAATAACAAGAAACTGTAGGGCAGAATGTGTTTTGGAAAAACATAAAAGCTTTTCTCATAAGGAAAGTTTTTCCTTATGGGAAAAGGTGTTATTATAAGATAGTGAGCACATTTTTTTTCTCATGGTGGCACAACATTCTTCCATGTGAAAGAACTACAGCTGTCCTGAGAAGACTTCAGATATGAGATTCAGCAAATGAAATACCAGTGATTGTCAAGAAAGTGGAAAACAATTTTGTTTAAAATAGTGAGTCATCGATGGTAACATACTAATCTTTACAAAAGCATACAGTAATACATGTTCATATCTCCTCCAGATGCTCCAAAGCTTCCCTCTGTGTCAGTGAGTCCCTCTGCTGAGATAGTGGAGGGTAGTTCAGTGACTCTGACCTGTAGCAGTGATGCTAACCCAGCAGCTAATTATACCTGGTACAAGGAGAATGGAAATTTAAATGTTCAACATCTCAACAACAAACCACAACTTGTCTTCAGCTCCATCCAGTCCTCTGACTCTGGACAATATTACTGTGAAGCTGAGAGCGAGCTGGGGGAAAGAAGATCTCAATCCTTTTCTATTAATGTAAAATGTAAGTTAAACAACTGAAAAACACCACATCTATTAAATCAGTTGTTTTCCTTTATTAGGACTAGTTTTTGTTCATCCCTTCTGTTATCTTCTACTCGGCTTTGCAAATTGTGCTGATTAGATCAGTAGTTTTTTAGAAGGGCAAACACATTCAAATGGCTATCCATTTGGTAGAACACCTTTAAAATAAAAAATACTACAAAACAGAGTTATTTATACTAGTTAGTAATAGTTAAATTAATATTTATACAAAAAGTGATACTGTTGTAATACCCTTAAGAATAATCTCTGGTAAAAAATTTCTTCCAGATGCTCCAAAGACAACCTTAATTTCAATGAGTTCTCCTGCTAAAATCATGGAGGGTAGTTCAGTGACTCTAAGCTGTAGCAGCGATGCTAACCCACCAGCTAAATATGTCTGGCACAAGAGAAACCAAGAGGTGCATCGTGGACCAGAAGGCATTTATCATCTCAGATCCATCAGCTCAGAGGACAGAGCGATGTACAACTGCACGTCTGTGAATCAGTTTGGACAGAACTCTACATCTGTATTCATAGATGTCCAATGTGAGTACAATAACATCAATAGATGTGTGAGGACATCAATACATTTTGAATTAAACTGATTTGTATGACTGATCAGCTTAGCTTTGCATGAACAATATCACATTGTAAGAAAGCTTCATAGTCTCATTGCATCGACAGCGAGCAATTCAATTTTCAAGTTTTTTTTATTTGTTCTTTGCACAAATACATCTGAGCAAAGGGACATGTCCAAAATAAATGCAGATTCATTGTCACCACACTTTTCCCTGTGGCATTAGGCACTCTGTACAATTCCTTTTGTCAAGAAGTCTTTTTCTAAGCAAACACTGATGTACTATTTGCCAGACAAGATCCTTATAAGCGTTTGTCAGAATTTTACTCTTTACACTGATCCATGCTACTTTACATTGTTCCTCTGTCAGTTTGCCCACAGGTATAATTATTGGAAAGGGGGCTAATTCCTTATCAATTGCTGTCCTTGTTACTTTATTAACTGCAATTTTTGTCAGGCCCAATTTAAAAACATTTTCTAATGTATCATAAATTCTAGGGTGAGAGTCAGAAAAGTGTTTCTTCTTTGGATTCATTGTTCCCATGCTCTTTACACCTTTTGGCCAATCCAGAAGAAGCCAAAGTGTCCCCACATAACATCTTTTTTATTACTCAGACAAACTTTAAGAATTGGTGTTATAAACATTGCTTTCATTTTACTTTCAATTTCTGGTTCTGCTTTTACACCCATTTACACAGCTCTGTACATTCTTTTCAATATATGATGCTGTCCATCTCCAAATGAATCGGAAAATAAGTTTCCGAAGAGACACAGTAGTTTGATGAGGGGTTGGGAAGGTAGTTGCCAGCTATGTCAATGTTTTCAATGCTTCTGCTTTCATCACTAAAATCTTTCCTGTAAATGATAAGTCTCTATCTTTCCATTGTAGTAATTTTCCTTTCACTTTGGGGAGTTTTACTTCCCGGTTGTTGTGTACCTTAATTTTACCTATCTGTACTCCCAGAACCGTGTTTTTTTTTCTTTCCTGCATTCCCCATGACTCTATTGTCTCTCTCTATCTCTTCACTCTTATCTTTATTGATTTTTGTAGCTGAGGCAACAGTGAATTTTTCACACTCTCCCAAAACTTCTCCTATAGATTTATTATCTGTCAGCAAAAGAGTCAGGTCATCGATATAAAGTGTTATCTTTGCTTCTTTCTAATTACTGCCTGGGACAGGTAATCCTGTAATATTATTATTTACTCCTATAAAGCATGCTAGGGTTTCCAATGCTAGTATAAAAAGGATCAGTGAGAGGGGACAACCTTGACGATCTCCTGATTTTATGCTAAAACAATGTGTAGATCTTCTATTTACCATCACCATACTATTGCAACCAGTGTATAGAAGATCCACCCTTTTCTGGAAAATTTTGCCAAAACCTAGATGGAATAGTATAATATTTAAGATATAGATGACTCATGCTGTCAAAAGCTTTCTCCAGATCTAGCCCCATAATACTAAGTGGGATGCTTCGCTCCTGACAACAAAGTAGTGAGTCTCAGACCAGAGCAAGCCTATCAGTAATTTGCCTTCCTGGGACTCCGCAGGTTTCGTTAACCCCAACCAATCTGTGTACTATAGATACATACTAAAATACAGGGCCTTAGACAGTATTTTGACATCTACTCCTAGCAAGGATATAGGTCAGATATACCAGAGACAAAATCGTTTTTTTGTTTAATAGTCACAAACAAGCTATTACACAAACACTATTACATTTTCTAAAGTTATTTTTGTGCCGTAATTTTGCAACGTCACCAATACAAACGGTTCTGCTAAATGTTGCTGCCAGTATTTCTTAGCCAAAACTATGTGTTGCCCTGGGACACCCTGTATAGAGTAAATTGTTAAACTTTAATAGAATTTAAATATGAAAATGGGAATACTGATAATAGTAAAAACCTTATGCTACAGAGGTTTTACATATTTTTAGCTTATGTTCCAAAGGAAAAGTTTACCATTTTAGGAAATTGTTTATACAGACAGACAACAATTTTCCCATTAACTTATCTTGCAAAAATAGTATATTTTTTTAAATCTCATTTATTATTTTTATTTAATTTATGTTTACTCCTCTAGCTGGGTTTTTTTCTTACTTATTGATCAATAGTTTGTCCTTGTACTTGTTTATTGTCTTGGTTTGGTGGAAGGTTTTCCTTCCTTTTCTACTTTTTACATGGAATTTCCCTATGGGATCAATAAAGTTTTTTGAATCGGGAATCTGTAAACACGAATAGAGGCTGAGTAGAAGTAGGAAGAAACACATCATTAGTCTCATCATTAATCCATATGAGGTCTTAATCGTCATTCAGACAAATCAGCTATAGTGAGAAAGGCTGCCATAATGTCCCAGAAAAGAAATACACATCATATTAAATAATTTGCTTTATTAAGGTGATTTATTTCTGCAAAGGTCCAATCTGTGTGACAATGACTGGCTGTCCAATGTCATATCCTATAAGGTTCCATGCATATAATTTCAATATTCCAAATACTTTGAGACCATGAGAATGTATTTAAGTAGAAATGGTATAAGCATCTGACATAATGGAAAATGTTGTGATTCGCTAGAGAAATAAGCCTTAGATTTCAGTTACCTTGCTTAGTGTTTGCTATAATCTGTGAGCTACATCTTTGTAAAGGCAACAATAGCCTTTTTAACAAAGCATGATTTCTACATTAGGTGGGTAACAAAGCAACTACATGGAAATGTGACAAAATTATGTCCCTACTATTAGCTTGTTATGATCTATGCTTAAAAACAAACTTATGAACAAATGGTTGTAAGTTGTCTCTTTTGTCCACTAGATGCTCCACAGCTTCCCTCTGTGTCAGTGAGTCCCTCTGCTGAGATAGTGGAGGGTAGTTCAGTGACTCTGACCTGTAGCAGTGATGCTAACCCAGCAGCTAAATACACCTGGTATAAGGAGAACCAAACGCTGTATGAAGGACAACAGGGCTTTTATAAATTCACCTCTATCAGCCCAGAAGACAGTGGGAAGTACTATTGCCGTTCTGAGAATCAGTATGGAAAGAGCAGCTTGTCACCTGTAAATCTTGATGTCCACTGTAAGTACAGAAGAGCAGCAGGGACCTTTGTCATGCTATTTTCTGACATATGAAGAGTGCGTTTAAATGTGTGAACTAAAAATATAATGTTCTGAAGTACCTATATAAAAATATTTCTATTCTCAAGTATAATATCCATACCATACTCATGCTGTTTGTATGTTAAGTTTTGATCATTGCAATAATTCCTTCTAAAGCCTTGCAAAATCTGTGCCATCACATGGTATGTTAGTTTTGGGAATATTGTTATAAAATTCTAAGTTAAATTAGTGGGAACTATTTAAAAACAAAACAACAATGTTGTCCTTCCTGATTACTTTATTGTTTATTGTATAGTATACATACTGCTTTTTTTGCTACGTACTATGGAAGATGCAGGTAACTGCACATTCTCTCCACTACTACTTTATTTTGGAGTGGGTCATTAGAATAACTGTTTAATTTCTATGCATGATCTCCCCCAGATCCTCCAAAGCTTCCCTCTGTGTCAGTGAGTCCCTCTGCTGAGATAGTGGAGGGTAGTTCAGTGACTCTGACCTGTAGCAGTGATGCCAACCCAGCAGCTAAATATACCTGGTACAAGGAGAATGAAGACTCACCAAAAACTTCAGGACAGATCTTCCCCATCAATGACTTCAGACCTGAACACAGTGGGAATTATTACTGTGAAGCCCAGAACACAATAGGACGTCAGAACTCCACCTTACATTTAAGTGTTGCATCAGGTAGCTGTATAGCTGAGAGTCTAATTGGTAACCAATTTACTTTAAGCATAGATGTGCATATGTTATTCAGTTAATACAAAACAATGATTTTTTTGTTCACATCATAGGGTTTACCAGCTGTCCTTTATCAAAATCCCATGACACTCTGACTCAGGGTCATTGTTGCTGCACAGTAAAATGTTTATAATTTTTTTATATACTGATATTTAACCATTTAAATGTTTCACACTCCAAAGTCACAAAATGGTAGCAAACAGAAAGATGGTGTGCAAGAATCAGACGGGCCATCCTGAGATTATCAAGTCGAGTTGTGATTTGATTCACTGTTTCACCTGATATTTGGTGTTAATTCCCCTTTGGAAACTGAATCAAAGCTGTGGCTGTCTGCAGCAGCCTGACAAAAGATCTGTGTAATGGCCAGCACAGACAAACAGCATTCATAGTTCATCCATAGAGAAGTGTCACTCTTGCCACTTTTAAGGCTTTTTTTCCAGCTTTCACAGAGTGATGGGTAATGGCAACATGAGTCCAGGTTTGGCTTTCCTGTTGATTGTAGGGCTCCCAACCATTTTCCACCCATATGCAAATAAGGCAAGATCAGCAGTTCTTCACCTCTGACGTTTACCATTAAAAACAAAATTCTCTGGTCTGATGAAACAAAGATTAAACTCTCTGGCCTGGATGCCAAGTGTCATGTCTGGAGAAAACCAGGCACCGCTCACCACCTGGCCAATACCATCCCTTCAGTAAAGCCTGGTGGTGGCACCATTGTTCTGTGAGGATGTTTTTCAGCGACAGTAACTTGGAGACTGTCACACTTACTAATGTTTCTTTAATTTTGGTAGGAGCCAAAGGAGGAGAGACGGCAAGGAAAGGTTTTAAAGTAAATGAAGGTTTATTTAAAGAAAGGAAGCAAACAGAAATTCACTTCATGAGGAGGGCGGGAAAAGCACACATAGTAACAAATAAGTAAAGTAAAACAGAACATCAACTTAAACACTCTGGAGGGAAATGATAAGCTAAATAACAGTGCAGGGAAACACGGGAACTAACTCAGAGACTAAGGGGAGGCAGACACAAACTAACTGAACATTAAGCACAGGAAACAAAGACAAAACCTAAACACTAAAATATACGACAAAGCAAACCTCAGACCAAACGTTAGAGGGAGAGTACAAACACGAAGCTCAGGTAGGGGATGGAAGGGTGAAGCACAACAAGCAAAGAAAATCCACAGGTAAGTTGACAGGGGAGGTAGGAGAGTCAATCTGGCCACAAGTGGCGGGGAAAGCTGGGTATAAATACAAGGGGGCACAGGTGAAAGCAATCAGGGTTAATAGGAAACAAGAAGCTAAAGAAACTAACTGGGAAGTGTTGCTGAGGGTTTAACAAAATAAAAGCCTGGAGCAGGAAGTAGAATAAAAAAAAAACTAGAGTCCAAAAACGGGGAGTGTGACAGAGACTCGTCAGGATCAAGGGAAAGATGAATGCAGTTTATCCTAATATATAATAAATCATAACTCTGCTTAGGAATGCAACAAAAATGACTAGGAATTAATGAATACAATAGAAAGGCAGTCATTTCTTTATGTAGTTTACAGTATCTAGATTATAATCTAGATTATCTAGATTATCTAGATACAAAATCAAGTATGTTACACCAGATAATTATCATTATTTTCCCAGGTTCAATGAAGTCAGCAGCTGCTGGATGCATCACTGTTGTTATTCTGGTTCTCATTTTCCTCCTCGCCTTCCTGTGGATTAGGTGAGCTGTTCACTTCTACTGTTACACCCTTTAATCACTTGATGAATAATTTATTTTGATCTATGTATTTATTCTCCTCTCCCAGAAAAAGGAAGTTCTTCAAAAACCCACTTAGAGAAAACCCACCTGGAGAGAGACCAGGCAAAACTGAACAGGTAAGAAAGAATTCAGCTATTAGTTTGCTCATTCTCGTGTGCTAATGAATTTGAATACCCCTCATCATTTTCAAATGTGTCCTACAGAACTTTACCAACTGTAACCTCTGTCCTAAATCCCTGAAATCACAGAAGGAAATAATCCCCTCCTCCTAATTTCAATATATCAAAAATGGACAACTATCATTTCCAAGTGATAAACTTCTATCCCAATATCCGTATCATTAACTTGTTTACACCACTCAAGTCATTTCGTGTGAATTAGGTGTTGAGACAGATGTTGAGACACTGTTTTCACTAATAATGAGAGATATGTGCTGTTTATCTCTCTCGAGCTACACACATTTATATTAGGGCTTTTTAAACCCTGTAAATGTTGGGAGGCTGAACTCAGCAGGGTTGGTGGTTTGAGCCCAGCCCCTGACCACATGTCAGAGTACTCCTGGATACAGTGATTCCAGTTGTCAGACCAGCATTTTGCATAGTAGCTCACTGTCACCCCTTTGGGAAGGTGAGACTGAATGGTGGAATGAGAGGGAAGTTAAAGTGTGTTGGTTAAATTCATTAAGTGCATTTACCATTAGGCACCTTTGAACTTTATTGATAGCTACTGGTAAACAGCAGTAACCTCAAGCCTCTAGTTCCCTTTTTGGTTTTAAAAATGTCTCATTTCAAAAGAGAACATTGTGAAGTATTGGTTACATAACTGGAACAATAACCCCAATAAACCATTCAAATGTTTTACAATGTGGTCATTTTGTGTTACAGGGAAATAAGAAACTTTCCTACAGCTTTCCTTTGATGGTATGGTATTAAATCTGTGCAATATTTACCCTTCAGCAAAATGTAGGTCCAGAATACGACACAGTGCACAGAGAACCAGCAGAGCAGCAGCAAGACCTTCTCTACACCAGTGTAATATTCTCTAAAATTCAGGAAGATCCTCTGTACTCAAACATCAGGACAGCGCAACTCAAAAGAGATGAAGAGGAAGATGTGGATTACACTGTGGTCAAGAGTTCTACCCCGAGGTGAATCCGCAAGAATCTTCTTTACACAAGTTTTTCAACCTGTTCATTAATTAGTATTTTGTGCCTTATTGTTATTTTATTGAAATTATTCTGTAAATAATTTGTTTTCCTTCACAGTCAAGGGTCCGAGGAGGATCCATCTGAATTGTACAGTACAGTCAACAAAAACCACAGGACATGACCTCAACACAAATCCCCATCAACCTTAGCCTCTACTATTGTCAACAAGTTACCATGTTCAGGCAGAGCTAAGGGCTGGTAAGCTGGAAACAAATCCATCCCAGTACAGTGGATTTAATATTGTACATCCAATACATCCATTTCCAGTCCATGTCAGGTACAATTCCCTACAGTGTAATGTATTTTATTTAATTGTTTTCTTGTCTCCTGTATTTTAATTTGACTTCTCTGTTTGCATGTGTAGAAATCTGTCTACACATTTTCTCGACTGTAAATTCTACTGTTGTATCATTACAAGGTAGTGAGTTTGGTTTAAAAGCCTTATTTCACAAAGTGTTAATGCTCTAGTGATATTTTGTTAAACTAACTATTTTGTCTAAACAACTTGATATTTTGATATTAAATAAAGATGCTGATTGAAAAATCCTTTAATTTGCTGGCTGAAGTGTCCGTGGTAATGTTAGAAACCTTTAGTACTACTATGGAGGAGTCATAGCTCCCCTCAAAGAGTTGGAAGTGGAAAATTAATGTGTGGGTCTCAGATTGATAAATTATCACCAGTTTAGTCTTTAGACTTTTCCCAGTCCTATTTTTTTTTCTCTCCATCTCTTACTCTCTCTCTCCTACCTGCCTATAGCACCCAGGTGTTTTCATTGACACGCCCCCACACTCCCTCTCTATGGTTTCTGTCCATAGTTCACCTGAAATAACTTTGGATTCTCTGTTTAATCCCCTTTTTCTCTGCACTTCCTGCCAGTATCTCAACCTCTTCCGAGGCTGTTTGCAGCAGCAATATGTCAAAATAAATTAATTTCCTTTGTTTTAATAATTAAAAGTTAGAGAAACTCTGAATTAAAACTCCATAAAAGTGCTTAAGTGGCTTGGTTTTGATTTAAACACTTAGAAAACCAGTTTAAAACAGTTTTTGTGGCATTGTAGTTTTTTTAGGCCAGATTTATTGGAGTCTTCGAGGAATTGTTCTCTACTTAATGTGTAAGTATTATTTTGCTCAACTTTAATTCAAGTTTTAGCCAAGTTATAGCCACTGCAGCCTCTGCTGGTTTGCATCTTAACGCTACTGTAATGTTGTACTACTTCTGTGTAGATTGTAAAGGTATGATGACGACATTAGCATAGCTTGGGTGTATTGGAAGGACTTAGCTAATGACTAAAGCTTAAGGTGCCGTTAGATCATTGTGATGCAGTCTATGAGCGGTTCGGCTGACAAATGTAAGTGAGGGACATCTGTATTTATTAGACGAGCAGGTACCAGACTGGACCGTGTGTGCAGTAGAAGCCTCCGGCCTGCTACAGCTAGAATCCGACCTACAAACACCAGCCAGAGCTTCGTCTGCTGCCACGCGGCAAATCCACCATGGCCTCCTCCCTTTCCTCCACCGTTCTGTCTGTGCTGCGCTTCCTGGACCAGTGAGTGCAAACTGAGTTTATATGTGTGTTTTATTCTGTAGCTATGAGCAGGTGAAGCAGCCAGTAGATCCCAGGTTATGACTCAGGCCTGTATCTTGAACACCTTTGATTTCAGTTGCAGTGAAACTATTCAGTGTCTCACTGTTGCTGCAGTATCTCCACAGCTCCACACTGCAGGTCAATGCTCTGTCAGATCTTGTTCACAGTGAGTGAAGTGAGGAGACAACTCAGCAAAAAAACTCTCAGATAATTCAGTTCTTAACAGCTGAGAAACTATAAATCAAAGTGGACTTTTTTTTTAAACAGTGAATTGCACATGAATTAGTTCATTGGCACTGGCAGGAGTAGCAGAGGAGCAGCACAGCCAGTCTACGGAAGGGAAGATCTAAAGATGAGGAGTTTGTTCAGTGGTGCACACTTGTGAACATGAATGCAACACCACTGCTGGAATAAAATCCTATGGGTCACACTGTGCAGGAGATACTTGCTGAAATTATTGCAAATAATATAATATAATAATATAATATTAAAATGAGTTTGATCTGATTTATTTAATATTAGAAGAATTAAAAGCCAGAAAATACAAAATGCAGTTTTCAGATGGTGATTTTCATTAATGACTTCCCTTATTAAGGTAAAAAACCAGCCTAAACCTGCCTGGCCCTATGTGGAAAAAGTAATAGAATTAAATCCGATTGAGATGCTGTAGCATGATGTTAAACAGGCCGCTGGTGCTTGAAAACCCTCCAGTGTGGATCAATTAAAACAATTCTGCGAGGAAGAGTTGGCCAAAATGTGACTCACTGCCAGTTATCACAATCACTTGATTGCTGTTCTCGCTGCCAACGGTGACACAACCAGTCATTAGCTCCTGACCAGATGTCACACAGATAAAGTGTGTTGGTTAAATTCATTGAGTGCATTTATCATTAGGCATGTTTGAACTTTATTGATAGCTACTGGTAAACTGCAGTAACCTCAAGCCTCTAGTTCCCTTTTCGGCTTTAAAAATTGGTCTCATTTCAAAAGAGAACATTGTGAAGTATTGGTTACATAACTGGAATAATAACCCCAATAAACCATTCAGATTTTTTACAATATGGTCATTTTGTGTTACAGGGAAATAAGAAACTTTCCTACAGCTTTCCTTTCTACCTACATCTGTGCAGTATTTACCCTTCAGCTAAATGTAGGTCCAGAATATGATGGAATATCACAGTATGGAGAGAACCAGCAGAGCAGCAGGAAAACTTCCCTGCCCCAACCAGTCATTAGGTTCAAGGGGCAATTAGTTTTTCACATAGGGCAAACAGGTTTGGACAGTTTTTTTTCCCTTAGTAAATGAAATCATCATTTAAAAACTGCATTTTGTATTTGAGTTATCTTTATGGAGTATTTATTTATTTAGTTTATACACAAAATATGGAAACTAAAAGCACACAACAACACAAAATTAAATGTATTACTTCATAATTTATTTCATCATTTTTATATTAAAATCACCATGTGGTAAAGTTTGCGGAACAAGCCAGAATCACTTTCATTTTCTTGGGGATGCACATTCAGCTGTTTAGATATGTTTCTGATATAAAGAGGAAGTAGCCCTAGTCCAGTGTTGGGAGCTTTATTATACCATGTTTTGGTTTAAGATAACATCTTTCTGTTTTGTGAGTGGAGCTATTTATTGATTCAGCTGATACTTCTTCTTCTTCTTTTCCTTTCGGCTGCTCCCTTTCAGGGGTCTCCACAGTGAATCATGTGCCTCCATCTAACTCTGTCCTCTGCATCCTCTTCTCTCACACCAACTAACTTCATGTCCTCCCTCACTACATCCATAAATCTCCTTTTTGCTCTTCCTCTAGACCTCCTGCCTGGCAGCTCCAACCTCAGCATCCTTCTACCGATATAGTCACAGGTTCTCCTCTGAACATGACCAAACCACCTCAATCTGGCCTCTCTGACTTTATCTCCAAAACATATAACATGAGCTGTCCCTCGGATGTACTCATTCCTGATCCTGTCCATCTTCATCACTCCCAAAGAGAACCTCAACATCTTAAGCTCTGCTACCTCCAGCTCTGTCTTTTCTTCAGTGCAACAGTCTCTAAGCCGAACAACATCTCTGGTCTCACCACCGTCTTGAACACCTTTCCTTTCATTCTCGCTGATACTCTTTTATCACACAACACACCTGACACTTTTCTCCACCCGTTCCAACCTGCCTGCACTCGCCTCTTCACCTCTTTTCCACACTCACCGTTGCTCTGAACCGTTGACCCTAAATACTTAAAGTCCTGCACCTTCTTCACCTCTGCTCCCTGTAACCTCACCGTTCCACCTGGGTCCCTCTCATTCACACACATGTGTCACTACAAATAACAATGTCATCTGCAAACATCATAGTCCATGGAGATTCTTGTCTAACCTCATCTGTCAGTCTGTCCATCACCAGAGCAAACAAGAAGGGGCTCAAAGCCGATCCTTGATGCAGACCCACCTCCACCTTGAACTCCTCTGTCACACCTACAGCACACCTCACCACTGTCTTACAGCTCTCATACATGTCCTGCACCACTCTAACATACTTCTCTGCCACTCCAGACGTCCTCATACAATACCACAGCTCCTCTCTCGGCACCCTGTCATACGCTTTTTGTAAATCTACGAAGACACAATGCAACTCCCTATGACCCTCTCTGTACTTCTCCATCAGCGTCCTCAAAGCAAATACTGCATCTGTTGTACTCTTTCTAGGCATGAAACCATATTGCTGCTCACAAATGCTCACCTCTGCCCTTAGCCGAGCTTCCACTACTCTTTCCCACAACTTCATTGTGTGACTCATCAGCTTTATTCCTCTGTAGTTGCCACAGCTCTGCACATCTCCCTTGTTCTTAAAAATTGGTACCAGTACACTTTTCCTCCAGTCCTCTGGCATCCTCTCACTCTCCAAGATCTTGTTAAACAAACTAGTCAAAAACTCTACTGCCACCTCTCCTAGACACTTCCATACCTCCACAGGTTTGTCATCAGGACCAACTGCCTTTCCGCTCTTCATCCTCTTCAATGTCCTCCTCACTTCACTCTTACTAATCTTTGCTACTTCCTGCTTCACAACAGTCACCTCTTCTACTCTTCGTTCCCTTTCATTTTCCTCGTTCATCAACTCTTCAAAGTACTCCTTCCATCTTCCCATCACACTACTGGCACCTGTCAATACATTTCCATCCTTATGTTTAATCACCCTAACCTGCTGCACATCCTTCCCATCTCTATCTCTTTGTCTGGCCAACCTGTACAAATCCACCTCTCCCTCTTTAGTGTCCAACCTAACATACAAGTCCTCATATGCTCTTTGTTTGGCCTTTGCCACCTCTATCTTCACCTTACGCTGTATCTCCCTGTACTCCTGTCTACTCTCTTCAGTCCTCTCAGTGTCCCACTTCTTCTTAGCTAACCTCTTTCTCTGTATACACTCCTGAACTGCCTCGTTCCACCACCAAGTCTCCTTGTCCGCTTTCCTCTTTCCAGATGACACACCGAGTACCCTCCTACCTGTCTCCCTGATCAAATTAGCTGTAGTAGTCCAGTCATCTGGAAGCACCTCCAAACCACCCAGAGTCTGTCTCAGCTCCTCCCTGAAAACTAAACGACATTCTTCCTTTTTCAACTTCCACCACTTCGTCCTCTGCTCTGCCTTAGTCCTCCTTATCTTCCTCACCACCAGCATCATTTTGCACACCACCATCCTGTGTTGTCTGGCTACACTCTCCCCTACCAATGCTTTACAGTCACTGATCTCTTTCAGATTACAACGTCTACATAAGATGTAGTCTACCTGAGTGCTTCTCCCTCCGCTCTTGTACGTCACCCTATGTTCCTGCCTCTTCTGAAAGAAAGTGTTTACTACAGCCATTTCCATTCTCTTTGCAAAGTCAACCACCATCTGACCTTCTGCGTTCCTGTCCTGAACACCAAACCTGCCCATAACAGTCTCATCACCTCTGTTCCCTTCACCTACATGCCCATTGAAATCTGCACCAATGACAACTCTCTCACCTCTGGGGATGCTCTGCATCACTTCATCTAACTCACTCCAGAATTTCTCCTTCTCTTCTAACTCACATCCTACCTGTGGGGCATAACCACTCACAACATTGAACATCACCCCTTCAACTTCCAGCTTCAGACTCATCAACCTGTCTGATACTCTTTTCACCTCTAGAACATTCCTCACAAAATCCTCTTTCAATATAACTCCTACTCCATTTCTCTTCCTATCTGACCCATGGTAAAACAACTTGAACCCTGCTCCTAAGCTTCTAGCCTTGCTACCTTTCCACCTGGTCTCCTGGACACACAGTATGTCCACCTTCCTTCTCTGCATCATGTCGATCAACTCCCTAGCCTTCCCTGTCATAGTACCAACATTCAAAGTCCCTACTGTCAGTCCTACATTCTTAGCTTTCCTCTTCTCTCTCTGCCTACGAACACACCTTCCTCCTCTTCTTCTTCGTCTTCGACCAACAGTAGTCCAATTTCCACCGGTACCCTGTAGGTCAACAGCACCGGTGGCGGTCGTTGTTAACCCGGGCCCCGACCGATCCGGTATGGAAGCCTTTGTCACGATTCGCATGTTTGATTTGGCATGTGTTTTACGTCGGATGCCCTTCCTGCCACAACCCTCTGCATTTATCCAGACTTGGGACTGGCACAAGAAGACACTGGCTTGTGCCCCCTTGCGGTTGCATTATTGATTCAGCTGATACTGTGCAGTATTAATGCAGCGTGTTAACCTCCAACATTTGTTGCCTCCACATCATCTGGGACTGGCCACTAAGTAACTTAAAGGGAAATAATCTGTGACCACAAATGCACTGTTTCTCTGAAGACCACATCCTGTTTCGCAAGCAGGGTTTTTATTGATTCAAATAACTAATACTGAGCAGTAGTTCTTATCCACGGTATTAACCTCCTAGTCTGTGTTAATGGAGATGAGCAGAGCAGCTATTCTCACCGTGTCAGGTACTGTGCTTCTGTATTTACCAGTCACTTCCAGGAAGTTGCTGGACTCTGTATTTTTTTTTTAGAAGGCCACAAATTCCAGGTGTGTGGCACACAGGCTTCTGGTTAAATTGTTATGATAGTGGCATTTGAACTTCCTGGAAGGACCACATTTGTCAGGTTGTCTTAATTATTCCTGGTCATCCAACTAAGTACAATATGTGCAGTGTTAGGTCAGGAGTGTAAAACTAAAGAGAAATGCAAAACAGTCAACAGTTGTAAGTGAAACTAAATACTAAACTAAATATTTGGGCACATTTATCCCATTTCCTGTAGTTGTAGCTGAGTTCACTGTTAGCCCAACTCAGTTTAAGAAAGCCACAACAGTAGAATCCCTGACTGCCCATGTATTTGTCTGTAATAGTAGAGCTATGTTCTGTGGATTTATTGATAGATAACTGTCAGTGATAATCTGTCAGTGATGTCCAATTATAGATTTTTGAACAATAATGAATCTTATGAAGGCAAAACAGAGAGTTTCACTTACAGCTGTTGACTGTTTTGCATTTCTCTTTAGTTTTACACTCCTGACCTAACACTGCACATATTGTACTAAGTTGGATGACCAGGAATAATTAAGACAATCTGACATTTTAGGTCTCTGCCACGTGAGTTTGTCACACTTTCGGCTCTTTCAGAGTTTGCTCATCTCTTGTCCTGCACGATGGCGTGTGATGACAGTGTATGGTCTGTAGGTGGCGCTCAGCTTACACTCACAGTTACGGCACCAGGATCACGCACACGTCATAGTCCCGACCACAGACTACAGTATTACTGTATTTGTACACCAACAAGGGACTGGAGTAAAAGATGTATCCAGTATTATTCAAGAGCCATGAGAACATCAAACTTTTCCCAAACAAAAACTTTAAGCGATCACACTGATAATTACTGTTCAGACATGGCAGCATGACTATGTGCACTTTACTGTTTTATTTATTTTATTTTTTACTTCTTCAAAAGCTTCTCACCGTAAAAGATGAAGCTTATATGCACTGTTGTATCACGTAAAGTAAAGCAAATAAAAACTGGTTTCACCTGGGAATTACTGCAGCCTGCTGGTGTCTCATTTTTTAAAATCTTCATCAGGCTGAGGTTATTTTGATAATGCACTAAATATTGAGCTGGATAAGACTAAGTGGAGTCAGGAAATATTTTATGACCGATGCGAATAATTATTGAATTTATACTCACTATATTCATCCTAAAAAAAAAATGTGATGAGACAACAGAAGATAAACCGAACCTTAAATAGTTTACTGGTGCAACAGATGAATAATAGGATGTGTGATAACAGAAACAGGAGGAGAGACAATGAAAAAGACTCATGAAGACAGATTTTAGGAGACTGGGTGGAATCTTAAGCCTGTCTCAAACATGAACTCCGTGTTAGAAGAATCCAGCCTCGGTTGCCTTTCAGACATGTAACTCGAGTGAGAAGCATCGTCATGTGTGAAAAATGTTACATTTGGGGGAAAATGTTTTGTCTACAGCACATTGGAGCCGTGCAACTGATAAAAAAAGGTTAAATCAGTCAACTACAGCGGCAGGTGAGTGACATCTTAGTAAAACGCCCACTTGATCGCTTTTAATCCTGTTTCGGGACAGAGCAGCGTGCTACACGCACGCGCTCACGCGCATAATAGGGGCGCTGCACAAGGGGGCTTGTAGGATATAATCAGCATTTTATTTTGACATTTTCACTCAAACCCACTCCTAAAAAAAAAGTCAGGATAAAGTCAGAATTTCACTGAGGGGCTACAGTTGCAGTAGTTTCTATTTGTAGTTGTGTTTTCCCGCCACCTTAAAGCTGCTGTGTCCCTGTTTTCAGTCTCTTAGATGTTAAGAAGATTCGCACATTCAGCCTGATCACGTGCGATCGCGTCCCCCGAAAAACAGCAGTTGCAGTCTTTGTCTCATCAAACAAAACCAAGTGTACAGGTACAACGCAAATGGGCGAATGCGAATCCGCATTGTAAAAGTGCTATATAAGAGCTGTTTACGATCGGAGTCGTCCTTCACATCTCTCAGGTGTGAGACCATCTCCATGGTTACCTGCCCTGATTTTTTCCAGTTTCACCTGGAAAAGGCTCCCGCCGCTCTCCTGTGTCTGGTTAGTCACTAACACATGATGTTTCAAACAGGTAGCGGATCAAGCTGGTAGTTAATTAACCAGGAACCAATTGATAGTTTTTAAATCTCAGACTCGTACAGGCCACTTTCTGTTAGTTTCAGTTTGATCGAAATGTGGTCGGACTTTGATGTAGAGACGAGCAGACATCTCTCCATGGTGATGACTATAATCCAAATAAATGAGCCCTCAAAAGGATTTTGCAGTTTAGTTGCTTATGAACTTCACAATCTTTCGGAAATTGTATGTCCATCACATCACGTGACAGAGTCAACAGAAACACAGGGTTATGACAGCAGCTGTGTGATAGATCAGATTTTAAACCAGTTTTCACCAAGAAGTTGTTACTGCATCCACAGTAGGATTGAGTACTGTGGACGAGGACATTTGGTGGCTGGAAAGATGAACTGCAGCTTGGATTTAATGAGCCTTTCTCTGCATTAAACACACTGCTTTCCTGAGGGAAGGCCACCAAAAACCATGACCCTTCAATGGCTACATCTGTAAATGGTATGTGATGGTCAAATGTTCACTACAGCCTCTTGATCCCATGATAACTGGTAACAGTCTGAGACTGAAGAAGCTGCTTTTCTAACCCTTTAGCCACTTGTTAGCAACTGCCTTGTTTAAGACCTGTAAAAGCTCAAAAATATGACAAGTGGGGTATTTATTTAAGATTTTGTCAGCGAATAACACAGACTCTTATTTCTGGCTTTTAACCAACCAGAAGGCTTGTAATTCTTATTAGCAACCACCTGCCTCAGTTCTACATTTGAATTACCCTCATTAAAATATCCTGTTTGATCAATAGAAAAAATGAAGGCCGATATAAGTGTCGTAGCTATGTTTTCCCTAAAAAGCATTCAGATTTGTTTGCACGTGACATGCTGACAGTACACTACTACTACAGGAACCTCAATCACAGAACAGTGGCGATGTTGGCACAATTCTTGAACTGCTGAGCTTCAAATCCAAGCACCCAGACTCCACAGATGCGGTTGACTGATAAAGCGTAATCTTCCGCTCAGTTCGAAGACCATCTTTGCCATTATATTGGAATAGAGTAAATATGATAATGTGTAGTGGGGATGATACACATAAAAATTGGCTGCAAATATTTATCTTGTTAAACAAAAAATGCACATTCTGTCTTGGACAAATGTAAATTAACTTCATAACTAGATCTATTTTGTAAAGATGCAAGAAAACGTTTTTATTAATATCACAGGTTTAATTAATTACTTCTGTTCAGATTAACTTTTTTATTGTTGTCCAAAATTCCCCAGATGCTAAATTGGGTGTGGGTCCCACTCGCACATCTGCGTTTAACACAGATCACACATTTTCCTGCGAGCTTATCACGACGATTACAGTCTCGTCACAAAATGAAACTTCAGGCTCTGTATGGGTTAGAATGACTGAAGTTAATGTGCACATGGCCTTCAGCTGATGGGAAACACCTGAACAGTGTAAAGCTTAACCACTATGCAAAAAATGATTAAGCAAATCTCTCATCAGACCTTCACTTTCAACTTTAGTCTACTCAGAATGACCACAGCACAGCGCTTCACATAAATTACATTTCTAGAAATGGCCCTGTTACCACATGGACTGGGGATGTGAATAGAATTTCTTTCAAGAAAAGTGAAAGACACACTACTAGGACCAGGCTACAAAATTACTCAGTAATTTCTAATGACTATATTTTAAAGGTCCATGCAGAGTCTTTTATGCATTTCTACGTGGGGAATTCACAGGGTCTGCTCATGCATATTAATAATCCAAAGAGGAAGGAACCCAGAGCAGCTTTTAACAGCTTGGTTTTTGCGTATTACAATTGTTCCAATCCATGAAGACTGTCTTTAAAGACCACATCCTCATCTTTTCTTGTATTATTCTTCAAATGACAGCTTTCTTTTTCTTTCTTTTTTCTTTTTTACCCGCTGATTTAATTGTGATTTAGCAAAGGCCCGAGGAGCAGCTATGAGTGCATCAGTGAGCTTCCTGGGTTTCGCTTTTCTCTCTTTGTTGGGTAATGTACAGCTGTATTTATATTGTAAGGTAGTTAGCATGCAGGATGGTGAATCGCTGATTTGAAACTAACTCAAGTATTGTCCTTAAGTACAAATCCCTCCATGCTACTTTACACTGAGAACTTGCTGCATGTTCACAATTCTTGATTTTTAGTGGGGCAAATTTGAGTTTCGGGTATTAAGGCCAAAACATTGCTAAAATGTTGAATTGGAACAAGGTTTGGTTTTAAACTTCATTACCAGTCAAATTCCTAAAAATCTCAGCTTACGTGTCACCCGCTGGATGATCAAACATTTAAAAAACAGGAGAACAACAAACAAAAATGTATTTGCATTTGAACAAAATAATGTGTTCGGATCCAGGGAATTTCAATTTTATAAATTTATGTTATTGTTATTTCGGCTTGCGTGAAATGCAGTATAAAAGGGAGAGTTCCAACAATTCTGTAATTTCTGTTTCTCTGTCTAGAAAAAGGCTGCTTTTATTTATGAACAGTGTCACGGTTGTTGTCTTCTGTTCTACATTTCCTACGTTTTTTCAGCTTTTTTTTCTTCCAACATTCAGTAAACATTGTATTAATTTGCACGTTCACTGTTGTTCCTTTGCTGCACCCTGTATATGATGTGCTGTCTCACTGTATTTAGAGATTAAATCTGCTAATGCTTTGCATTATAAATTCACTAAACAATTGGTAGATTTCCCCATTTCCCTGTTGCTGTAAACCAAAATGTCACTTGAACTTGGACAGTTTAACCCCCCACCCCAACACCTGTTAGAAAGTCCCTGATAATGAAGGGCTTCATTTCAGTTCTGGCTAAAAGAATATAGTAAAGCGATGTGAGCCACTGATGGTCTTCATGTCAATGGCTTAGACAAAAAAGCTAAAGTAGATTAGTTATGTGCGTATGTAATGTATCTTCACACAGTGAAGCACAATGACACAAGTCTCTCTTGTCATGTTTTTATTAAGCCATTTCTGTTGTTCTGTGTTACAGTGGTACAGGCTCACAATAGGTGGGGAGTGACTTACCCTGCTACTCACATCTGTGCTATAAAAGGATCAACGGTAGAAATATACTGTAGCTACACTTTTTCATCCAAGAAAAAGTTAGCAAAAGGATATTACTGGTTTACTGAAAGCAGTGGTGATGAACCTGTGCCTCTGAAATTAGACGAACACTACAGAGCTCGTGTGAACTACCAATGTGATATTTTGAAAAGCTGCACACTCACAATCAAAGACCTGCAGCTGAATGACTCAGCTGTCTACAAGTTCAGGTTCATATCAGGCTATTACGATGAAAAATATACTGGTGAACCCGGAGTCACTTTGTCTGTCACAGGTAAAATGTTCATTCGTGGTAATTAAATCTAAAACAATGTTTGGGTTTGCATGCATACAGTAATTGTCTCCCTCACAGATCCGCATCTGCAGGTGAAAAGTTACTTTAACTCACGTCTTGAGTGCAGCAGTAGTTGTAGTCTACCTGTTCCTTCTTCCTTTGTCTGGTACAAAAATGGACAGGAAATTAATGCGCAAACATCGGATTCTTATTCCGGCCACTTTGGTCCTGCAGACAGTTTTTCCTGTGCTTTATGGAAACACAAGGAATTCCCCTCTCCGCCTGTGTGTAAGTTTACACCACAGTCTTCCATTAACATATGTAACTCTACAAGATGCTGTTATAACTGCATGTACACATGTTAGCAGTGTGGCCTTAGAACTGGCCAAGTATTATAGATGTAAAACTTATCCAGTGCTTTAAGGTGGAGAGAGACATTGGCTTATGTCTTTTGCATTTGGGTCATCTCTGACTATAGTATGCAGCATTAGCATGTTATAGCGAGTGTGAGCATGTTAGTTCAAAGCATGTGCCTGGTCCTAAGAAATTACCCTAATATTTTTATCTTTCAGGTGGTAAAGATCAATCCTGCAACAGAGTGATTTACAATGTCAGAGAAATCTGTGCCTTTAAAGACTCGTCAGTGGATATTTCTTGTACCTACAACAGTTTTAAAGAACCAGTTGAATCTAAATTCTGGTTCAGTCCTGAACATAGTCGTCAGTGGCAGAATCCCTCACAGCCTGAGGATCTTAGTAAAGACTCCCAGTATTCAGGTCGTGTTCAGGTCTTTGAGACAGAGACAGGACGCTCCACTCTGAGAATCACTGACCTGAGAGAGACAGATTCAGCCCATTATCACTTCAAATTCATAACACAGAACTTTGAATGGAGGAGCAGTTTACCTGGAACCACTCTGACTGTCACAGGTACGGTTGTAAACAAACTGAAGCCAACATTCCTCAAATGAATGAAGTGATAATGTTGTAGGTTAATATATATTTTATGCAGTAAACTGTATGTTTACACCATATGTTAATGTAGAATAATGTAGCATGAATATATACTGTATCCAACATTTGTCTGCTTTACTTTAAACTGAATGAGCTTTTATTTTCATGCTAATCATACTAATTACACCATTTTGCCATCACCTCAATTCAAGATTCAAAAAACTTTATTGATCCCATAGGGAAATTGTGTTGCCTTATTACAGGAACAAGTGTTCCTCTGTGCAGCCAGCACACAGTGGACTGGGTGGGAGGGATTGTCCAGGACTGAGAGGAGTTTGGCCAACATTCTCCTCTCAGAGACAACATGCAGAGGGTCCAGCTTCTCCCCCAGAACAGAGTCAGTCCTCCCTATTAGTTTGTCCAGTCTGTTACTGTTGGCCACAATCATATTGCTGCCCCAGCAAACCACAGCATATAGGATGGAGCTGGCTACTACACACTGATAAAACACCCGCAGCACGTTGCTGCAGATGTTGAAGGACCTTAGTCTCTTTAGAAAATACAGGTTGCTCTGTGTATTCCTGTAGATTGATGGATTGATGCTGCATTAACTGACCAGTCCAGTTTTATCCAGGTGGACACTTATGTTATTTGTAATCCAAAACCATCTCCACAGGAGTCCCGGACATTCTGAAGTCCACCACCAGTTCTTCTGATTTGCAGATGTTGACCTGGACATTATTGTGCTCACAGCAGTTAACACAACTGTCCACCACTGATGTGTACTCTGATATCTCCACCCTGGATGCATCCAACAACCACAGGGTCACCAGAAAAGTTCTGCTGGCAAGACTCTGAGTTGTACCTGAAGTCAGAGTTTTACAGGGTGAAGAGAAATGGAGATAATACTGTCTACTGGGGAGCACCTGTGCTGCAGGTCACAGTGTCAGACACACATTTCTGCAGGTGGATGTTCTGGGGTTGGTCCGTGAGGTAGTAGATCCAGGCAACCATGGGGGGTCAATGAGCAGGAAAGGCTAGATTGTGTTAAAAGCACTGAAGAAGTCAAAGAACATAATCCTACAGACCATCCCAGTCTTTTTCAGGTGGGTGTAGATTTGGTGTAGCAGGTGGATGAGGGTGTTGTCCACCCCCAGTCGAAGCTGATAAGCAAACAGGAATGGGTCCAGACATGGTTTCACCCGAGACCGGAGGAAGTCCAGGAATAGTCTCTCCAACACTTTCATGATGTGGGAGGTTGGAGGTATCCTTCAGTTGGAACCTCTGTTCTAGTTTGCTCCTGTAACCCTCCTCCCCCTCTTTGATCTTCACTGACAGCCATCTCTGGACCTCCCTCGTGGCTTCCCTGTCACCTGATCTGAATGCTGCCTTCTTCTTATTCAGGATTACTTTAATGTCTTTGGTGACCAATAGCTTGTTTTTTGGGAAGCAGCGGACAGTATTTGTTGGTACACAGATGTCAACACAGAAGTTGATAAAATCTGTAATGCAGCCTGTCAATCCATAAACGTTCTCACCACGTGTCTCACAAAGTGTCTTCCAATCCTTGGCTTGGAAACATCTTTTCACTGTTTCAGTGGTGGGAGGCTGCCTTCAAACCAGGGGCACGTACAGAGGCAGGAGCTAGATCAGGTTGTGGTCCGACCTTTCTGGGGGGATGGCAGAAGAGCTGTAGGCCTCTTGAACATTTGAATACATCAGGTCCAGTGTCTTCTCCTCCTGGTGTGACAATCCACATACTGTGTAAAGGTGGGAATGGTTGCATGGTTGAAGTCACCAGAGATCATAAAGAGGGCGTCAGGATTTTGGGTCTGGAGTCTGTGTCAGAGTATGTCACATGCTTTCTGTGAAGGGAGGAATATGGACTAATCAATATGGCATGTGAGAACTCTCTGGGCATATAGTATGGATGGAGGCCCACCGCCAACAGTTCCATGTCAGGGGAACAGACTCTTCCTTTCACAGTAACATAACCAGCATGACACCACCTGTTGTTGATGTAGGCCCAACATGACTAGGCCCCGTCCTTTCCTCTGATCCACCCGCACTGTGCTGAAAGCCGTCAATACTGATGCATGTGTCGGGCATAATGTCCGGCAGCCGTATCTCCATGAAAGACATTTGACTACATTGTCAAAAGAGATTTTCCTTTCTCACCAGTGCAGTGAGCTCGTTCACTCACCACTGCATTCTCCAAAATGCAGTCAATGCAAATTCAACCAATTCCCTAATGCAGCCAGGACTATTGCTATTCAATTCAACTTTTTTAGTTTTGTCCCAATTTATCACCTCAAGGCACTTTGTCCAATAAAGCCAAAACTACAGAGCTTTATAGAGAAAACACAACACATACCCCTAAAGTAAGCACTAGGGCAACAGTGGCGAGGAAAACTCTCCCTAATGAAAGAAACTTTGAACAGAACTGGGCTTAGTGGCTAATTGCCTTGACTGGATGGCGAATGGAAAGCAGAGAGAGAAAGGAAAAGAAGAGCAACAACAACATATTGGGCAGGTTTACCAGTAACTACACGTTAGAAAAACGCAGCTTGACTCCCCCAGTGAGTGTGATACAAGATTCATTCTCAAACGGCATTTCTGTTTCTTGTTTAATGATACAGATATTCAGATGCAAGTGGTTGAGACTTCACAAGAGCTAAGGCTCAATTGTCAGACCCGTTGTCATATTCTTGATGGTTCTTATATCTGGTACAAAAATGGAGAGAAAATTAATGGAAAAAGATCATCTTCTTATTCAATTTCCTATGACAATCAACACAGCTACTCCTGTGCTGTAAAGGGACTCGAGGATTTTCCATCGCATTCAGCATGTAAGTACATTTTGGTAAACATTAACTTTAAAAAAATATAAGTGTAATATGAATGGATATTTTAGTTTAGTTGAATTATTGATACCATTTTCTTAAATATTATATTAATTAATGTTACAGGTGTTCGTGGCCAATTCTGCAACAGAGTGACGTACACTCACAGGAGAATCTGTGTCTGCAAAGGTTCATCAGTGGACATTTCATGTACTTACAACGGTTATAATTATGTTACATCTAAATTCTGGTTCAGTCCTGAACGTAGTCGTCAGTGGCAGAATCCCTCACAGCCTGAGGATCTTAGTAAAGACTCCCAGTATTCAGGTCGTGTTCAGGTCTTTGAGACAGAGACAAGACGCTCCACTTTGAGAATCACTAACCTGAGAGAGACAGATTCAGCCCACTATCACTTCAAATTCATAACTCGGGGCTTTGAATGGAGGAGCAGTTTACCTGGAACAACTCTGACTGTCACAGGTACTGATCTGCACTGATGGAATCTGCTGAATATTGAATATAGAAAGACTTTGTGGTATTTCATTAGTGATTATGTTATTGTGCATGTTAATATTAATAATTTATATATAAACAAAAAATAATGTATTTTAAAATTTGAGACAGTTGACTAACGACATTACTGTCATGTAGCTTTGCAGGTGCAGGTGATCAAAGTAATAATACGTGAGACTTACACTGAAGCAGAGCTAAAGTGTCACAGCAGCTGCAGCCCTTTTGCTTTTGTGTGGCTCAAGAATGGAAAAAAAATAAGCCTGGAGGACATTTACTATAAAGGCCAGTTATATCCTGGGGATGAAGTCTCTTGTGCTTTTAAGGGACATGAGGGTTTGCGCTCTCCTTCAGTGTGTGAGTGAACGGCATGGATGTCACAGAGCACTTGCATTAACAACCAAAATGTTTCATTTATTCAGGAAATGTCATGAACTTCTGATTGTCATTTTTAATGTAATGTATCACACTGGTGGGTGTGTCTGTTTGTTTGTTCCATTTATATCAGTGTGTCAAGACTAAATGTTTGAGAGAGATCAGGAAAAAGCTGTTTAGACACTTATTTTTACCTGTGTCCACACCATATGCCCACAGAACTGTACTTTGCTTCATGTGTGGAAAGCGAAAAAATAAATGAGCTGGTTAATGACATCATTTTGATTTTCTCCTTCAGATGCACCAAAGGTTATCTTGGCTTTGGTGAGTGCTTCTGCTGAGGTTTTGGAGGGCGGTTCAGTGAATCTAACATGTAGCACTGATGCTAACCCTCCAGCTAATTATACCTGGTACAAGGAGAACCATGGACTGCTCAGTACAAAACATCATCTTGCCTTCAGCTCAATCCAGTCCTCTGACTCTGGACAATATTACTGCACAGCTGAGAATGAGCTGGGCAGGAGGAGATCGGAGTACGTTTTTATAAATGTGAAATGTGAGTGACACGTTTATACCAAATTTACACTTTAAATTTGTCCAACCTTGGGACTTTTGTCAGCCATGCACACTTTTCATGATGATGAATTTCTTCGGTCTTCTTCATAGCATGATTGTCAACAGCAAAAGTAATATACAAAAGAGTCAAGGCAATAATACATTGCTAAACAGATGCCAAGCAATTAAATATACCCGACTGTGAAAATAAATGGACAAAAAAACACAGAGCCTGAGTTTATTAGCACCACCGATGTTTAATGTAATGGAGGACAAGGCTCAGCGCGGCCACTCTGGGTGGTCTGCAGCTACACAGCCCCAAGCCCAGCAAAATGTGACACTGTGTACAGAGGTGGTAGAAGTACACATACTCTGTACTCAAGTAAAAGTACAGGTATTGACCTACACCACAAGTATGACTTCAAATCTTTTACTCAAGTAAAAGTCCTAAGCAGATTATTTACGTAGTATTACTTCATGTGCAAAGTACTCCATTAAGAAAACAATGTATTTTAAACTATACTGATTATGGTAATAATGACAAAACATGTACAGTAAATAATCAAAGATAAGGGTAAAACATTAGTGTTGGTAAAGGTGGAGCTGTGCTGATAAGTGGTTAATAATTTTATTTATTCTATTTTTATGAAAGCTATTAGCTACTGATTGGTAAAAGATTACTTAACTAATGATCTCTTAACTTCTTTCCTCCAGATGCTCCACAGCTTCCCTCTGTGTCAGTGAGTCCCTCTGCTGAGATAGTGGAGGGTAGTTCAGTGACTCTGACCTGTAGCAGTGATGCTAACCCAGCACCTAGTTATACCTGGTACAAAGACAACCAAAAACTGCTTCAACAATCAACATCCATGTATTTTACTTCTATCAGTTCTTGGGATAGTGGGACTTACGACTGCAAGTCTGAAAATCAATATGGACAGATCTTCTCTTCGTCTATATTTATAGATGTCCAATGTAAGTGTTACAAATCTTTCTGGTACACACTTCTGGATTAGGTCTAGTTGCATTGATGGTCCCCTGACTTTGCCTCTGATGTCCCCATTAGGTTGTTTCAGCAACTATTAAATGAACCGTCATGACAATTCATGTAGATGTTACAGCTAATGGAATTTAACCAAAGTCGGGCTTCATCCAAAACTTTGTCTTTTACCAAAATAGGCCCCATCCCTAAAGCTAATGTCCCTAATGTTATAAGTCTGAGAAGTCCTGTCTGATTCTGCATCATCTCAAACTATACAAAATTACATTGATGAAGCATTGACAGCAGGCATCGTCAGACCATTCTCCTTTCCTGCTTGGGCAGACTTATTCTTTGTGAGCAACAAAAATGTGGGCCTGTCTCTGTGTATAAATTAGAGGATTCAACTAAATCATCAAGAATTAGGCTCCTCTGTCTTTCAGTTCTTAAGCTATTAAGCTAAACAGCCACCATCTTTACGTTGCCTTCCCCCAGCCCAAAGTTAACTTGGACTTCCAAAGCAAATCATGCCGTCCTCGAACTCAGTTCAAAACAGCGGAATTCAGAAAACTGTTAAGTATCTCCATCAGCCTGTCCTCTGGCTTCCATTCACAGACCAATTGTCAAACTGACTTGGAGACTGGGCTTAACGTGCTCTGTTCCCATGACCCTGTCTCTTGGGCCAACAATGTGGTTTGGGCCAAGTACATGCACAATTTCCTACCATCCTCTGCCACAAAGTTTTATACCCCCAAAGGAGTCAGCGATCCCATAAGTCCAAGCATCAGCTCAGAGGTTCCACTGGCATTGTCATGATCTTTCTGCCCTGGACCTTTATTTTGTCCCCCTTTTTCTCCACTCCCTGTCCCCAGTTAATTTCTCCAGCTTACCAGTCATAAACAGTCACAATTGTTTTCACCTGTTCCCCAGTTCTCCCCTTGATTCCCTGTCAGGTCATTGTCTTTGTTATCCGTGCAACACCCTGTTTCCAAGTTTACCTGTGTCTTTGGCTTTGTTTCACCCTGGTTATACTTGCAAAGCCTCCTGGCTCATCTGTCTCATAGTTTTTGGACTCCGGACTCTGTTACCTGTATCTTTGGTCCGAAGTTTGATTTGTTTGGTTTCTGATTCTCAGCTGTTTCCTGTGTATTCACTTTTCACTCATGAGTATTATTTGTTTTCTAGTGTGAGTTTGACTAGTTAAGATGTTACGTTCACGTTTAGCTCTCCCAGTATTTATTTCCTGGTGTCTTTGTTTTATTTCTCGCTAACGCCCTCATTTTTCTCCTTGGTTTCTCTGTTCTGTCCAAGGTATTAGAAATAGCCTAATAAACACTGTTGACCAGCACCCAAATATCAAGTGAGGGATAAGGTGTGGTTCTCGTTCTCTGATATTTGTTTTTTTCCCACTTGGAAAGCAGGAAAATGGCCCCTGGCTGTGTGGGGCCCTTCTCAATTTCAAGTTATCAACCCTGTGGCGGTTGTGTTGTTACTCCTCAGACCATTTACTGTCCCCCGAACCTTCCATCTTCGGTCTGAAACCTGTCACAGCCTCATTAACACTTGTAAAGCCACCTTATCTTGTGTCTGCCCATCCTTCAGGGTTTACAAAATAATATTGGTGATAGTAAGCTTTTATATTATGAAAGGTTAGCAAACTAACAAACTAAACTGTCATTGCAAATATGTCAAACATTTGTGTGCTGAAGCTAAAATGTAGTTACTTTGCCTGGAGCTTCACAGAGCTGCTGATGTAAACATTTGGCCTTGGTTTTATTTTTAATGTGCTTGTAACATTCTTATGCATTGTTTACTCTGGCTGTGCTATTGTTTTGAAAGTTGTATTTGTCATGAGGATTATTGAAGTTTTTGGTGTTTTTTTTTGGGGGGGGGGGTATTTACTTAGATTTTCTTTCTATTCCCTTTTTGCCAGTCCAGGCTTGCGCTACTCTACATCTTTAGTAATATTGGAAACTTGTCTTTTGTCCTCCAGATCCTCCAAAGCTTCCCTCTGTGTCAGTGAGTCCCTCTGCTGAGATAGTGGAGGGTAGTTCAGTGAATCTGACCTGTAGCACTGATGCTAACCCAGCAGCTAATTATACCTGGTACAAGGAGAATGAAGACTCACCAAAAGCTTCAGGACAGATCTTCACCATCACTGACTTCAGACCTGAACACAGTGGGAATTATTACTGTGAAACCCAGAACACAAGAGGACGTCATCACTCCACTTTACATCTGATTGTATTGGCAGGTGCAGTAAATTATACACTTGAACTTACAAACACAGACGCATGCCAGTCCCAACACTTATATGATCCAGAATGGGCTTGATTCTTTCATACCTGAGCAGTACAGTACATTAGTTACAGGGCCCAATTATTTTAGCCAACATTAAGGGGAGACACCTCTTTGTCAACATTGATGTGTTCAGAAATCAAGTGTAAGCTCCGAGATTGTTATCCTGAGTAACCTATGCTGCAACCTAGTTTTACTGCTTCACTAGTCCAACTTTCAACCCCCTGCTTAACTTGTCAAATTTGCTAAAACGCACCAATGATCCATCACGTGCACCTTATGTGGCAGTTGAGCAGCTGTGTTGAGATGAGAAGCCAAGGCTTGTACTTCTGTCTCTGGTTAATCTGTAAGGTTATTAGTTTATACTGGACGCAAGAGAAGACTTTGACACAAATAAATAGGTAGGTATTTTAATGACTGCTCAAAAGGGGTTTAATGGTTTGAGGGCAAGTCTACTGTTGCCTAAAAGAATAAAAAAATGCCCGTTCGCTTAGTCCTCCTGACCAGTAGACGACACACTGGAATGCTCAGACACACAGAAAATGTAGGTGAGTGCAGATTCCTTTAGGCTTTGTTTGAGAATAGATCCTGATATGCTGGAGGTGAAGGATGGCGATAAAAGGGAAACTCTATGCAGAGGAGTAGAGGAAGGATGGTGGTATAGAGAAGGAGGTAAGATGGCGCTGCGGATCGGGAGACAAGATGGCGGCGCCTAGAGTCTCCTGATGGTAAAGACCCAATCTGAAATTCCATAATTAATTAATAGTGCTTCTGTTTTCAGGTTCAAGGAAATCAGCAGCTCCTGGATTAATCACCGCCATTATTTTGGTTGTCACGTTCCTCTCTGCCTTTCTATTCATTCGGTAAGCCGTTCAGTTTAACTGTTTAGTGAAGTGTAACATTCAATCAGTTGCCTAATAGTATAATTAATATGATTAATTTGTTTTTTCAATTTCTTTTTAGAAAAAAATGCTCCTGCAAACAACTCTCTGGTCCTGGAGAGAGTCCAAGAAAAATTGCACAGGTGAGGAAAAGTTATTAGTCCGCCCTCATATAAAAAATGAATTTAATGAATGCCACATTTTCCTGTTGGGGGCTTTCTTTATCCTAAGGGAACCTTCTGTTTCTACCACCTCATCATTTTCTGTCATGTACAAATAATTGTCCTCTAAAGAATGAAACCATTGATTTACCTTTTGATTGTGTGGATTATCATTTTCTGCTGCGGTAGGAATTCTGTTTTGACCAACATCTGACTTTGGCTCTTTGATTGCTGCAAAATGTCTCTTTCCATTTACAAATGGAAAGAGACAAATATTAATTATGTACAAATATTAATAGACGAGTTGGTCATCCATGAATCAGCTGCTGGTTTGATCCACAGCTTTTGACACCAATGGCACCAGAAATCCTTAACCTCCCCAGCCATTACACTATAGTCAGTTTGTATTACAATGCAGTAAAATTCCTACAAGGTACATTTACACCTAAATCTGTGCAATATTTACCCTTCAGCAAAATGTAGGTCCAGAATACGACACAGTGCACAGAGAACCAGCAGTGCAGCAGGAAGACCTTGTCTACACCACTGTAACATTCTCTACAATTCAGGAAGATCCTCTGTACTCAAACATCAGGACAGTGCAACTCAATAGAGTTGAAGAGGAAGATGTGGATTACACTGTGGTCAAGAGTGAGATGCTTTCAAACGCTGAGTCTGCATGGCTTTATTTTTTGAATGTGTCAAAACATTTTATTCTCAATGATTGTTTGATTTTTTTTTTTTTTTTTTTGCTGTTGCATCTTTGCTAATATCAGTCTTTTCCTAATGAATAATGTCTTATATTAATTAAATTGTTGTGTGAATTTTTTTTTCTTCTTATTCACAGATTAGGTCAAGGGTCTGAGGATCCATCTTCATTGTATAGTGCAGACACCAAGACACATCACAGGACTGTAACAGGTTTAATTCAACCCTAAAAACCAAAATACATAAAAATCAAATCAAACTTAGCCTCTACTCCTGCCAACAAGTTCCCACATTCAGCTAAAGACTGTGGATCTAATATTGTACTTCAATAAAGTCATTTCTACTGCATTGGCAGGTACATTTCTCTACACTATGTAGATTATCTTTAGCACAATCCACAAAGAGAATACTGTGCGTTAGTTTTATATTACTTCTGTTGGCATTGTAAACTTTCTCAACTGGAAATTCTTCTGTTGTATCATTACAAGTGTGTTTCATTTAAAACCCTCACCAAATTAAAACGGAATATGTTTATACCTGTAACTTATTTCACAATGTTTTAAGCTTATATTTAAACTTTTTTAGACTAAGTATGTCTAAAAAAACCTGAGATTTTATTAAAGGAAGAGAATTGTCAACACTGGTAATGTATGGTGTGATTTAGTAACAGCTTTATCTGACTTTTTTGAGTTTGATTACTTGTAAAGTTGGAATAATTAAATACATTTTCTGGGGTTTTCAAAGCTGAAGTATGAAAAGCTCACATGCTCGATTTCTTTTTCAATAGAAATCTATGGTAAATCTGCCCACGGTCAAAGCACATGCTGCAGATTTGCACAGATACAGATTTGATGATAGATCCTTTGTTTGGGACTATTTTATTAAGACTTGAACAAAGTCTAATTTAGTTTTCAGTGCGAGAACAGTAGGACTGGCACAATTATGGTATTTGATGTTTGTATTGGAAACAAGCAAAAATCAAGCAGTATTCCCTTTAGCCTTTAAACTTACTGCTCACCTCATCTCGCCTTGAATCACAACACTTTTAACTTAATCAAATCGAATTGAATAATTGAATTATATATGACGGCTGTATGCAAAGTGATTAGTTTCCAAATGTAATCAGTCAATGAAAGAGCAGGTGAACTAACCGCTACAGTATCGTCGAAACTGGCAGCAAAATTTAAAAATATCCCCCATTACTGTGATAAAATGCATGTGGCTTATTTTTAATATCTCCTTCCCTTTTTTTTTATGAGCAGGAAGCCACCTTACACGGCTATAGATTAACACTAAAAATAAGTGAAAAGTGAATAAAGTGAAACCCAGCTAATTCTGAGCAATAGAGATTCAGTGTTGTGAGAACGATGAGGCTTCAAGAAAAACACCTCTGTGAAAGCTGATCGCTGGCGGGGAGACAAACTGACCTTTTTTCATAGATATAAATTTGCCCTCTGATGTGCTAACAACAAGCCACAAAATTTGCCTCTTTTTAATGCTCTGCAGATCAACAGGATGTTCAGGTGTAACATCTTGGGGATACACATTAAGCTGTTTATGCCTGGTATAATACAAGGAGGAAGTAGCCCTGGGCAGGTCTTAGCAGTTTCTTCTCTTATGTTAGTCTTCTCATACCACTTCCCTAATTTACTTTACATTTACAGTAGTGTATCACACATTTCTTTTAGGTGAAAACTGAGGAAAGATGTTTTAGTTGAACCATATTATTAGCTCCTGAATTATTAAGTTATGCTATGATACAAAATCTTGTAATATCCTACATGGTGTTGGAAATATAACTTTAACGTTATTTATGGTTAATTTTAACCAAGACAGGGAAACCTTGATCCTCCCTTGGCTTAGGTGACCTGATTGAGTTAGCCACCAGAATTAAGAAGCTTAAAGAAGCTTAGCAACTTCCCAGTATGCAGTCCTTTTTATTCATGCTAAAAGTGTCCCGGAGTCTTAATCTCCCACCTCCTCTTCTTAGGCAGGCTGTGCTGTGCTTGAGGCTGAAGTAGTCTGATATAAAATCAAATACGAATAATTTTAATGATTATGTTTTGTCATGTTTAATGATAAAATCTTCTCATTGTACTTATGCAGGATGTTTTATAGGGATGTTGTGAAACCTGGTTTCATAGACATGTTTTGTTCTGATAAGTGTCTGTAGAAGTGCTCAGGGTCATCTGAACGGTAGATTGCCCACATGGAGATGTCTCTGTTACAGCAGATTTCTATGTGCTTAATGTTTGTTGGAAAGGTTACCATAAAGGGAGAAAACCTGGAGTCCTTAGAACTGCACTGGATGGAGGCTGGAAACTGTTGGTGCACTTCTCTCTTACAAGAAAATAAAACCCTTAAAGACATCTTGGATGTGTCTGTTACCAGTAATTGTTGAATTTTGTCGCAACAAGTAATCAATAAATTGTACTTTGTGTTGAATTGAAGGGCGTTGTGGGGATTTCATCGAGCAGGTAAAAACAGCAATATCATTAGTGTCAGGACCCCCAACTTATCTTCCTGCCTCAGGACTTTTATTTTGCAACCACTTTCTGTTTCCTGGTCCCGTCACATTGTTTCCGCTTCACTAATCACCGGTAATCAGTTTCACCTGCTCTCGTCACTTTGCTTATATACCTCCTCAGTTCCGTCACCAAGCTGCAACATTTTCTGCTTTTTACCGCGACTTTCCAGCCTTCATGAGAAAAGTCTTCATTGCTGTCCACGGTTCGGACCACGCTACGTTTGTTGACCTGACTCTGCCTCTGGTTTGGTGGATGACAGCTCCCTATTGACTCCCTCTGTTGCCGAGTGCTAAATGCTAGTGATGGGCGGATCGATACCAAAATATCGATATTTCGATCTTGACGGCCAATTTTTAAATATCGATTCTCAAGTTAAAACATCGATATTTTCTGTTTATTTATTCATATTTTCTCTACAGTCATATCCAAATGTTTTCTGCTCCTTCTACATCAATTTGTATATTATTTGTGATGCACCGCATAGGAACTACTTTTCCTTCCGCCGATCCGCCCCATGATCCACAATCTTCAACTAAACTTCTTCGACACGTGCTCGGCCGGCTGGCGGCTCCGCCTCCGAGCACAGGCAGCATTACGGAGCGAAATGTATCATTTTTATTTACGGACAATTTCGGTACGAACGTTCTGTTTCAAGAGAATTGTAGAAATAGGCAAAGTGTGTCTAATCCATAATTGGTTTTAAACAAAGGGAAGGAAATACAGATGGGTATATAAGACATACATGTAGATGAGGGCGAGTCATGGATATCAAGTGACATAAGCTGTTCACCTGATAAAGAAAGTGTCATGCTGTTGTCATGGAGATAAGTCAGAACGTTAATACGTTTTATTTAAAATAATGAAAATGTTAAAAAGGCCAATAGGTTGAACAATGATTTTGCTGTCGTTTTAATGTTTTTAATTATTCCCTGTAAGGGCTCACGTGATTGTGTTTCATCGTGATCAGATGACAGAATTAACATAACACTCTGGATATCGGATCGGATCGATATCGCGATACTAGCGAATCTGAAATCACTGGTATCGCCCATCACTACTAAATGCCCGTCTTACCTTTTGTTCAGACTGCATTTCCCACAAGTCATTGTTAAGCAGTCATCTGTGTGTCCTCCCTCATAGACTGGAGATCAGCGCCACCTAGCGACCACATCGTCATTCTTCCTTGCCAGCAATAACACGCTATAATAAACTATATTAACTGAGAAGTTGTGTCAAGCACCTTATTGGGCCCAACCCTAAAACTAGCCATTTACAATTAGAGCATTCCGAAAATCTGGAGAAATCAATTTAGGCAAGGACAGAGCCAAAAACCAATACTGGCCCTGGGACATCTCTGAAAGCTGTTGTCACTGAACACCGGTTCTGCATCCACAAATGAAAGATTCAAGGACCTTTATTAACCCCAGATGGACGTCCTTATTAACCATGGCGGTGATTAACGCGGGTTGTTGAAGACCCCAGAGTGAATTGCATTTTTATTTCCCCTTTTTGACCACGTTTCTCTGAATCTCGGACAAACAGAGCCACAATTCATGTAGACTAACTCATAGAATTTCTGTAGACAAAGTAAAACCTGACCTAAATTCTAACCTGCAGAGACCTAACAAGCCACTAAAAACTCTCAATGCTCAATTTACAATCAGCCTCATTTTCCGACTCTGGTGTATATTAGAAAGTTTGCAGAACAACAGAAAGGATCAGTATGTTTGTGCAGGGTATTTATCTAAAGCGGAAGAGACCAGAACAGAACTCAGAAGCTGTTGTTAAATGTAGCAACCAAAGACCACTTCCTTCTGTCTTATGAGCAGAGTGGCAGTGAGATTCACATAACTGATATGCTGAGCAATATTAAAAGATGAGCAGAGCAGCTATGAGTTTAACAGCAGGATTCATCACTGTTCTCACAGTGTCAGGTACTGTACTTCTACATTAACATTTCGTGGGATTTAGGACATTGTTAGTTGATGGACATGATTTGTAATTAGTTACTGGAATATCGTGGTTTTACTCGCCTTTAAAACCCTGCAGTGCCTTTTTAAAAAAGATTACCCACCCATTATTTTTACTGCCCTGTGTTTGCAGACATCTGTACTAGAACTAGACTTTGCTCAGTAAGTTGAACTAAATGTACGTCTCTATGGTAGAAAAAAAAAAATGATGATCTACAACAGTGAGGAAAATGTAAAGATTCAGCATTAGCAAAAAAGAAAAAATCCAAGGCTAATAAAAGCAAAGAGTGTCAGATGCTATCTTAACTTAAAGCCATGTGGTGTATGGTGCACAAAATTAGGCTCCGTGCTGAAGGATATAGAACAAATGCCAAAGTCCTCAAAATAAGAGAAATATCTCAAGTGTTTTTAAAATATAAAAATCACACAGTGCCAGACTATTTATTTTCTTTGTCCACTTGCAGATATAAAAAATGATTTGCCATTTCTTCTCCCATTGTACCTTTGTTTTCTCCTAAACTAGTTTATCAAGACTTATCAAGAATTAACTTATTGACAGTAGAGTTTCACTTCACTATTTTGCATTTCTTTTTACTTTCACACCCTTGACCTAACCACAGACAGGAAACGATGCAGAGACTGTTATTTGTACACCTCAGACACAATCTTCTTTTCTTTAAGGCTGTTCCATTTCAACGGTCGCCACAGTGAATCATGTGCCTCCATCTAACTCTGTCCTCTGCATCCTCTTCTCTCACACCAACTAACTTCATGTCCTCTCTCACTACATCCATAAATCTCCTCTTTGTTCTTCCTCTAGACCTCCTGCCTGGCAGCTCCAACCTCAGCATCCTTCTACCAATATATTCACAGTTTCTCCTCTGAACATGTCCAAACCACCTCAATCTGGCCCCTTTATCTCCAACACATCTAACATGAGCTGTCCCACTGATGTCCTCATTCCTGATCCTGTCCATCCTTGTCACTCCCAAAGAGAACCTGTCTTTTCTTCAGTATCACTGTCTCTAAGCCGAACAACATCGCTGGTCTCACCACAGTCTTGAACACCTTTCCTTTCATTCTTGCTGATACTCTTTTATCACACAACACACCTGACACTTTTCTCCACCCGTTCCAACCTGCTTAAACAAGTCCTGTACCTTCTTAACACATTAAACCATGTTACTGCTCATAAATGTTCATCTCTGCCCTTAGCCGAGCTTCCACTACTCTTTCCCACAACTTCATTGTTTGGCTCATCAGCTTTATTCCTCTGTAGTTGCTACAGCTCTGCACATCTCCCTTGTTTGCCCTCCTCACTTCACTCTTACTAATCTTTGCTACTTCCTGCTCCACACCTGTCACCTCTTCTACTCTTTGTTCCCTTTCATTTTCGTCATTCATCAACTCTTCTTCTTCCCATCACACTCCTGGCACCTGTCAATACATCCTTATCTTTGATCACACTTACCCTACTGCACATCCTTCCCATCTCTATCTCTCTCCCTCACTAACCTGTACAAATCCACCTCCCTCTCTTTAGTGTCCAACCTAGCATACAAGTCCTCGTATGGCCAGGTACAAAGCACATACTATGCTGAAAATACTGTTTGTAGCAATCATTAAGGGCAACTGTGAGGCAGCAAAGGAGAGCGGTCGTTCACCAATCTAGTTGTTGGTTTGATTCCCGGCTCCTCCAGTCACATGTAGAAGTGTCCTGAGCTCCTTGTGAGTGTTGGCCACCTGCATAGCAGCTCCCCAATCAGGGTGTTTTTGTGATGGTGAGTGCGAATGGATGAATAAGAAGCAGTGTAAAGCGCTTTGAGCGCCAATAGAAAAGCACTATATAAGTGCAGACTTCCATTGACCATATGGCCCGTGATAGTACAATTGTACTGCAAAATACTGGTTTAGAGCAGCAAACCAGCTATAATCACAAACTGAAACCAAATAATATTTATTTATCTTCTTCTGTGTAAAAACACATCTTTAAATTCATGGCTCATTATTACCCATCAAACAGACCTGGACTTTGCCCTTGCTCTCCAACTCATTCTGAATTAGTCAACTATTATCACTAGGTTCGGAAAAGTAACTGTTTGGAGGTACAATTGGCTTGAAACTAATGGGGTTAGTTCTGGTCCTGGGGAATGAAATATTCCTTGCACCAAAGAAAAGTTGACATGAGGTTATAACTGTCCAAATCTGAGTAATCTGAGCAAACATTTCCTGGTATTTCACTTTTACTGCATTCTATTTTCAAAACATTAGGTAGTTCTTATCGGGGAAACCTTGGGAAATGTAATTTGTTCTCATTGATATTTACATCACTGTTTAAAGAACTCCAGTACAGGACACAATATTTTGGGGCTATTTGATGGTGTATATATTTTAATGGTCACAAGAATCAAAAGGTCACTGTTTAGGTCTGGGGACCTTTTTAAACGGTGCACTACCAGCATTTGAGTGCGCCATTTAAAAGCTCCCCAATGAAACTTTGGTAGTAAAGAAGTAATTTTGACCCACTCAAATTTTTGTGCTGGCTTGTGAGGCCAGTAGGGTGGCCAGACTTTAGGCAGTGGCAATGACCACCCTAGCAATCGCCACCTCTTGATGCACTGCCTCAGCAAAGTAACTTCACTATCAAATCACTAAACTATAGATAGATTTTACATCCCTACAGTTTCGGCAAATGGGGCACTGGAGAGAAAACTCATTCTCTTTACAGCACCATCCTATCTTGAACAGTTCTGCTGCGTGAGATTATACGGCTTCAAAAAGTGATCTTGTACTTTTCAATCAGTTGTCGGGCTGGAGATGATGGTACCAGTAATCCTCAGGAATACAATGTTGGCCAAACTATAGATCTATAACTATTTTTTAACACAACACTGTAATGTTGGAATTTTCCAGTAAATTTGTTCAACTTTCTGGTCAAATTGGGCATATTTGAATTTTTCTTCTATAATTTAGAATGCAAGTAAAAAGTAAAGTGCTTAGTCCATATCTTAGATTTTAGTATAAATTAAATTCCTTCAACATTTTATAATTGGTGTAGTTTGAAGCCGTTTGTGCTTCATCTATCCCAAAACATGTTGGTATTACACAGCAGTCATGTCTTTCCTCTGATGTTTGTCATTGTGATGTTACAGTGATACAGGGTCAGAATGGCTGGACAGTGACTTACACCTCTAATCAGATCTGTGCCTTAGAAGGATCAACAGTGGACATACACTGCACCTACACATACCCATCCAGAATAAAGGATCTTGATACTGAAGTTGAGAAAACGTTCTGGTTTATAAAATTGCAAAATGAGGAACCTGTGGATCTGAGAGCAGACTCTCAATTTTCAGGTCGTGTGCAGTATCACTGCAGTAAGAACAGCTGCACTATGAAAATCACAGACCTGAGAGTGAGTGATTCAGCTGTGTACAAGTTCAGATTCATATCAAACCACCCTGGTGGGAGACATGTTGGTGAACCTGGAGTCACTTTGTCTGTCACAGGTAACATTTAATGTATTTGTTCAAACCCTAAACCTCTACAAACAAACATATATTATTGTGTGTATGTAAATGTTGACATTTTGTAAAATTCTATTCCTGTTCCTTGTGCACATACCAGATTTACATGTGAAAGCCATCCCACACTTTTTCTTGGAACAACTGAAGTGTCAGAGCAGTTGTTCTCTACCTGGTCATGTTTCCTACATCTTTTACAAGAATGAAAATAAAATTCTGAATAATCAATTTCTGAGATATATTGCTTCGCAAGACAGCTATTCCTGTGTTGTAAAAGGACATGAGGGTCTCCCTTCTCCTTCTGAATGTGAGTTGAACACTCCTCAGTCTACTCTGTTTTGGACCCCAGTCTGCAGCATTCAAACAGTAAACTTTTTTTCACAGTAATGATTAAAAATGATTACAAATTTTATATTTTATATATTTTATTTTCAGGTGTCCGTGGTGATTCATGCAACAGAGTGTCCTACATTCGAAGACGCATCTGTGCCTTCAAAGGTTCATCAGTGGACATTATATGTACTTACAATGGTTACAATCATGTTACATCTAAATTCTGGTTCAGTCCTGAACGTAGTCGTCAGTGGCAGAATCCTTCACAGGCTGAGGATCTTAGTAAAGACTCCCAGTATTCAGGTCGTGTTCAGGTCTTTGAGACAGAGACAGGACGCTCCACTCTGAGAATCACTGACCTGAGAGAGACAGATTCAGCCCAGTATCACTTCAAATTCATAACTCGGGCCTTTGAATGGAGGAGCAGTTTACCTGGAACAACTCTGACTGTCACAGGTACTTGTCAAGACAAACATATGTGTCCTAGCAAAATGTGTTTTACTACTCAGGGTCGCAACAGTACATCGTGTGATCTGCATGTTGATTTGGCACAGGTTTTTATGCCTGATAGTCTGTGGTTCCTTACGCAACCCGTCCCAATTTCTGCGGGGCTTGGAAATTATTGCCACTGCTGCCTCAAATAGCAGCTAATTAGCTAATGTTAAAAATTGAGCTTGGTAAGAAAAATAAATTTAAACATAACTAATTAAATATTTTAAAAATGTGATAAAGGGATTTTGTAAGGATCTAATCACAAAAGACTACAGAGTTTTACACTGAAATGTGTCAACACTAAGAGAAGAATGAAACTAGGTTGCAGTTGCTGATTTTGTCTGCTATTTGTTTGGATCTTTTTTGTTTTGCCATATAACCTATTTACATGATATCAGTTGTTTGTGTTGGACACTGTTAAGTTTTATTGTACCTTTTTTATTGTATTTTTATTTCTGTTCCTCATTGACAGATCCAGATTTGCAGGTCCAGGTGATCTGGTCTTCTGTTGGTCCAAAGCTTGTTTGTCACAGCAGTTGTCTTCCTCCTGGCCGTTCTTTTGTGTGGTACAAAAATGAAACAAAAAACCCGGAAGAAATTTCACATGTTTATAGTGGATATATTGGTCCTGCAGACAGTTATTCCTGTGCTATTGAAGGATATGATCGTTACCGCACTTTCCCAGTGTGTGAGTTTAATTCTTCGTTAGTTTGAACTTTAATACAACTACTTTACTATGTATATGTACTATCTATAGTTTGATATGTATTAATAACTAAGAAGCCAGATATTTTTGGGGACTTGTTGGAACCAAAACTAAAGGAGAGTGATTATGTAATAAACAATCCATAGACATGTACAGTCTGCATTCAGCATGTGTTTTGACCTCAGAGATACACAATAAGTGTTGTATTGACCTAATAGGGGTCCACTTTGACACAGCACTTTATTTGATTTGGGCAAAACAAATGAGTGATTTCCAATGTGGACATCATCAATGTTAAGTTCATGAAAAAAGATTTGTTAAGCAATATCTCATTAAACATAAGTGTGGTAACACCAAAGAATGCCATTGGCCTTTCCCTAAATAAACCCATCCCAGTGCCAGCATGCACTCGCCCAACCCCACACAGGAAAAGTATATAGATTTCTCTAGAATCAGAACCTTGGAGAGCGACAATTAACCATACATTAATGTTCTATAACGACACAATTTAACTACTGACGTCTCTTTATATCCCCCAGATGTTCCGAAGGTTCCCTTAGTGTTGATGAGTAACACTGGTGACATTATGAAGGAAACTTCAGTGTCTCTGACCTGTAGCAGTGATGCTAACCCAGCAGCTAAATACAGCTGGTACAAGAACCACAAATTGCTCAGTGCGGGACCACAGCTCGTCTTCATCTCAATCCAATACTCTGACTCTGGAGACTATTACTGTGCAGCTAAAAATGAGCTGGGAAAGACTGTATCTGAACACATCTTAATTAATGTGAAATGTGAGTAAAACAGTTTTTAAAAACAATAAATAACTTATGTCAATTTCATATATTACAGACATATGTATGTTGACACCTCTTTTTCAGATGGTCCAAGGCTCACTAACATCTCCGTGAGTCCCTCTGTTGAGATAGTGGAGGGTATTTTAGTGACTTTGACCTGTAGCAGTGATGCTAACCCAGCAGCTAATTATACCTGGTACAAGGACAACCGGACACTGCTTCAGGGACCAGAGGGCATTTATCATTTTGCTCCCATCAGCTCTACGGACAAAGGGATGTACCATTGCAAGTCTGAGAATCCATACAGACAGATCAACTCTACGTCTCTATTCCTGGATGTCCATTGTAAGTGGAAATAATTTACTGTATAAAGTACTCATAGACCCTAGAAGTTAATACAGTGGGTGTTGTAATGTTGGAATTTTCCTGTAAATTTGTTCAACTTTCTGGTCAGATTGGGCATATTTGTTTTTTTTCTTCTATAATTTTGATTTACTGCACATGCTTTTATTGGTGGCAGTGTGTCCACAGATATTGCAAGTACAAATTAAAGTGCTTAGTCCATGTTATAAGCCCAATGAACTTGGACTCATAACTCAGCCTTTCATAATACATTATAGTACCAGATTTAATGAGGCATCCCACCACTGTTAAAGCCAAAGATGTTAAAATCTGATTAGTTTAGGTTCACAAGTACAGTATCATGTTTATAAAGAAGTAATATCAAGAAGGACTTAAAAAGGCAACTGAAAATTTGTAGTTACCCACTTTACACACAATAATCAACATTTTATTTTAAAGGTAGCGTTTGAGATTGCAAAGTGGTTTAACACATAGCAGTGGTTGTGGTGAATATTTACCACAGTGGAAAAATGTATTTTAACTAAAAAAAGAGGTTTCTTACTGTACAACTGAACACTTCATAGCTAATGTATTGTATTGAAGGTCTAGCTGGGAACAGAAATGGCTTCTAGGACGCTTCACCAGAAGAGCAAAACTCTACCTTCAGTTCTTAACACTATTGAAAAACACTAAATTAGCAGACTCAAGAGAAAGGACAGAAACTTAACTACTGAAACCTGCAAACCAATTTCAAACAGCACTTACTTGTTCAGTGTATCTCCTGTCCTACATTGTTGCTTGTCCAAACTGACCTTCACATGGGATCCTGTGAGTAACTAGAGTGAAAAATCTTGCAACATATTTTCTGAACGTTAAATATACGCATGTAATGTGCAACTAGACATCTTGAATGTCAAAATCTATAAGCTTCCAAATGAAAGTTTATGCAACATCCATTTGAAAATTCTTGTAAACATTGAATTTAAATATCCATTGGACATCTACAGAGTTTCTAAATGTCTTTTCAGGACTTCTTAACATTAACGTTTACTAGATTTGTAAATTCAATGTTTTCTGTGACATCATTTCACAAAGTCTTATAAACATTCCTTTCAACATGTCTTGGCAATGTGGGATTGACAAATCACATTTGTGTTGAGTTATTAAGCACATTTTTGTATCCAACAAGACTTATAAGTGATGACACACACCAGTGGCAACTTAACTAAAAATACAGTACTTGGAAATGTGGACCAGGGCAGTTAGGGTAATACCTTTTTAAAGTATCTTGAACCTGTGAATGTTCAAACTGAGGCGTAGCTATTGAGATATTCAACTCGTTTTAGATGTCTGTGGACATTTATAGCTCAGACATCTTTCTCTAGTGTCTGTTTTGGATGTTTACTGACCTACAGTAGATGTCCAGGTTCTTAAATCTGAAATAGAAATTTGCAGAATTTGAGTTATCCTTGTCTGTAGATATTAAAATGAATTTATAACATTTGTATATGTCCAATAGTTGTCTAAATGTATTAATGAGATGTCTTAAAAATATGTATACATTTTGACAGACTGTCCAAATTTCCTACCCATTCCAAACATCCACAGATAGAGGGAAGAGGTCCTGTATTGGATGTAAAAAAATAAATAAAAATAAAATAATAATAATAAATAAATATATATCCTTATGTTTTGATTTTGGACCTGTACATCTTGTACATACACACCAACTTGTAAATGGGGACCTTGACCACCCGAGTTTGTTTTCTTTCTGTACCATACATATTTTCACCAGATGCTCCAAAGCTTCCCTCTGTGTCAGTGAGTCCCTCTGCTGAGATAGTGGAGGGTAGTTCAGTGAATCTGACCTGTAGCAGTGATGCTAACCCAGCAGCTAATTATACCTGGTACAAGGAGAATGAAGACTCACCAAAAGCTTCAGGACAGATCTTCAACATCACTGACTTCAGACCTGAACACAGTGGGAATTATTACTGTGAAGCCCAGAACACAATAGGACGTCAGAACTCAGGTGTGCACCTGGCTGTTGTAACAGGTGAGTTGTTTGAATTCATTGTTACCTACTAGAGATTTTGTTCTGCATTTCATCATTGTTGGTCAATAGCAGTCCATGACACAACCTTGACCCCATTAGTGCCTATCTTCTAAAGACAATGCAGATAATTGAGTGAAACGTCAATAAATAAATGCAAATGCAGGTGTTTGCAGATGTGTGACAGGGAACTAATAAATGGTTTGAGAATGAAAATGATCCTTACACAACAGAGTTATAGGAAATTGTACAGTAGTATATTCAGCTGTAGTTACTCAAACAAACTGTGTTTCCTGAATAATCGATTCCTATGCAGGTGCATTGAAGTCAGCAGCTGCTGGAACTACTGCTCTTCTCTTGGCTTTTATCTTACTACTTGCTGTCTTCCTGTGGATTAGGTGAGCAATTACTAGTCACTATAATTATATTAACTGCTGCATGTGTTTCTGAAAATGTTGTTACTTTCTCATTTGTTTTATTATATATATTTGAAACCAGAAGAAAGAAATCCTTTGAACAACAGCATATGCATGCAGAGAGGCCTGACAGCAGAACACAGGTGAGAACTGATTGGTTCAGGTATTTCAGTGCAAAAGAAAACATGCATTTCAGACTGTAGCCACTTGTCTTCCAAAAACTCATTTAAAAAGTAATTTACGTTTTCTAGTAAAGCAGGTTTAGTTTCTCAGATTGTAGCATTTCTTTCTTTGTCTTCAGTGCAATGTAGTACAAATAAAAAATGGCTGAAATTGCTTTATAAATTCTCCTCACTGCTTCTGCTGAGTTTTTAAAAGTACATTTTCAATTCCTTGAATGTCAGAGTGTTGGCAGAATTTTCAACTGCACGGGTGGATAAGACTAGTTTTAGTCATTGGTTATGTAGAAGTATCCTTCATCATATGACCTTAATGACTTTATAGAACTAAACTGTAATTACTTCAGTTACAGTTGCCCTCAGTATGATTCAGTTTTCTTTGCTTTTTTTCAGTTTATTAACTTATTTAAATGTATTCATCCATGTCAGTCTCTCTTAATGGCTCACAATGATATAAACCTTTGTTGGTGAAAATAAAAAACAAACCCATTCCATTCAATTTTTTTTTTTTAAAGATAATACAGTGCTATGACACCATTTTCCTCATCAGTTAACAGGCAGGACAATAACACTGTGCCACCTTATCATAGACTAAAATGAAAATATTACAACTCATTTATGCCTCTCAAATACCAGCTTCTTGAACTAAAACTTGACAAAATAAGTCTTCCTTAATGTTTCCTGCTTTTCAGTAGGTTTCCCTTGTTACCTGTCACGTTGGGGGTTAAATGGCTTATATTTTCTTTGGCTTTTCCACTCACCAAAATCTAGTATGCGTTTACTTGTAAACCATTTTTATAGTGGCACAGCGTTCAAGAGTTAAATCAATGATCTTCAACGGCTTCATCTAATCATGTAGTTTGAGTGTTAAGAAACTCTATTGGCAAAAAGCTGTTACAACAGCAGAGACAGTTGCAGACTCAGCAGAGACTATTTTAATTACACTTTCTGACTGTCCCATCAGACAAACATGGTTCCACTGTGTGACGCCCCATCATCTTCAGCACAAAGACACCCAACACAGTCGCAGGATGACCCCGACTACGCCTCCATCTGCTTCTCTCAGGATCATACTGATCCTGTTTACTCCAACGTCAGGTCAGCTCTCTCCCACAGACAAACACGGGACGAGGATGAGGATGAACAGGATGGTGTTGAGTACACTGCTGTGAAGTTTGACAGGGACAGTTGTGCCCAAGGGTGAGCAGCTTCTCTCATATGAACATTTTCCCTTATATGCAGTATAGAGCTACTCACTGGATTAGAACTTGACAAAGATTCATTTTTCCCTTCACAGAACAAGGAATCATGAGGACGATTCATTTGCACTTTACAGCGTAGTCAACAAAAATGATAAGAACACAACATAAATCTGTGGCTTGACATTTATACCTGGATTTTTCTATATACTGTCTTCATGGAGGAAGCCACACTGAGGGCAGGAATACTTGCATTCCCCAGGACAGACCAATGTCCAACAATGCAGTGTTAAGTCCAAGGGTTATTAACACATTTGTAATTTGAGTTATCTGTAATTTTTAATGCAAGTTGACTAAAATTGCACTTTCAGATAAAACATATAAATAAAAACAAATATTCTGTATCAGCATGAGGTGCATGATTTCTATCAAGGATTAAATAATTAAAAAAAAAACAATGTTTGAGTTTCCTTTAGTAGAGGCCTGTCTATTTTTAAATATATTGGAATGCTGTTATTTCCCAGGCTCAGGGAACGTTGCAACATAATGTATATTAGCACCAAAGGATGGGCCCTTTTCAACAGAATCTGAAGGACAAAGTTCATCAGGCTTAGAGTGCACAGTTTTGCAGCTTGTTTGTCAATTGTGGGATCAACGAGCTGAAGAGGTTGGCTTAGAATCTTTTGCTGTGTAGTGTACGGACCAGCAGAGAAAAAAAGCGATAGGGATTGTAGTGAGTTGACCCCCTTATAGATGAGGGTCAGAGCTTGAAAATTATGCTGGAGGCTACTGGAAGCCAGTGTAGCCTTTTTGGCTGATCAAAAAAGGAAGGTTCTGCTGTGTTTCGGATTATTTGCAGGGGTTTGAAGTTGCATGCTTGTAGCCCCGTCAGCAGGGCACTGCAGTAACCGGACAAGATATAGCCAGTGCTTGCATAAAGACTTAGGTTGCATATTTAGAAAGATGTGATCTTTCTGATGTTGAGGGATGAGGGTGAATCTGCTGCCTAAGAAACGGAGGAGATGTGGTCAGTAAAGCTCAGTTGGTCTAGTTTAAAATGTTTTTCTAAGCGAAAATGTCTGAAAGTAAGGAAATGAAATGTGATGAGAAAGTGTAGTCATCTGGAGAAGAGAAGACGACAAAGAACTGAGCCCTGTGGCTCAGAAACTTGCCCCTGCCGAGCTTATGTGAAGGTCTTTGCAGAGAGGTAAGACCTGACTCTATTATAGTTATACAACAATGTTTTGTTCTATTCTCTGCAGGGCACCAATGAGCGTGGGGTTGTGGTGCCTACTCCTCCTTTAGTTTTCCTTGTCTTTTCAGATCTGCTACAATGCAGGAGAAAACCCTTCTCCATATTGAAAGGCTACAGAGAAAGGTAAAAGCAAGAAGCACTATCGGAATGGTTGGTCAAACTTTTTTAGAGGTGTCGTAGAAGCTGCTTCCTTAAAAAAATAGTCTAGTACCTTGGGGGACAGAAATGGACTCCTACTCTAACCTTAGAGGGTGTACAGTCATTTATATTTGAAATCCTAACAGCTCATGCTGCATTTGGTGCAGAAAGTGCAGTTCACCATCATGAACAGAAGATGACGCTAACATAGTTCAGAAGGTGTCAGTTCAACAGTGTTGCCACAGTTTCAGTGTAGGAATGAGTGTGTATGTTTAGGTCACACTCACTGACTGAGAGCACTGAAATATTTCATCCCCAAACAAAAAGATACGAAAAAAAGAGATTTCAATTTAATGTTTCACACCAGCTCTCACATCTGTCCCTGAGTTTTACTGATACTGCTGACAGTGTTTCTTTGTCTCTGTGAATCCACTTATCTTGTGTTTGCAGCTGTGGTGAAGTGAGGGATAAAGATTTGTTAGCAATAAAGCAGAAAACCAATATTACTTATAAATATCTTTGTCTGTAAATAGTTAGCAAATAACACATTTAGTCACAATTTAGTTTTTCATACAATGTTAATAAGGATGTAAAGAGGAAGGAAACCTGGCTTGTTTTAACAGGTTGACTTCTGTCTTCGGTTTCCTGTGCTTTATTGACTGGATGATGTCTTTAGTTTTCAGTCACACTGAAAGATGAGAGGAGCAGCTTTACATCTAACTTCAGCAGTGAGCGGATTTGTTGTCGTCCTTCTGTCTGTGCCAGGTAAAGTACATCTACATCTACACAGAGTTTCCTGAACTTTAATGTGTATTATTGCAGGAACAGTACTGGATAGTGTTTCAATTACCTACGGGTGGTATAAGTACAGTACACAAAGCCAGTGCTTACTGGAAGTGAAAGTGTAGTACTTCATATAACAACCTCTATTTTATATTCTTTATTCATGTCAAACTATAATGTAGTATATGTTAAAAACAAAAACAAAATCCTTTTAGGCTTTAAACATCTCTGTGAGATCAATAGAGAGCAAAAGGTTTAAAACAACATACTTCTCTTGATGTACTGTAGTTATCCAACAGCTGTGTGTGTGTGTGTGTGTCATGCCTGCACATCCAAGCCGCACGATTGTTCAGAGGATTAATGCAGTAGATTCAAAAAAGTCAAACTTGATATCACTTCAAATTTAAAGGAAACAAAGCATTTATTAAAAAAGGAAGTGTTATCTTTCACCACGGAGTACACTTCTGTACTTTTAGTACAAGTTGAAAGTACAAAACTGTACAAACTGAAGGTACACGTAGTTTCAGTTTGTCCTTTCGTTCTATAGACATTGTTGACAGTAGTAATGTTACACCTCAGCTCAGCTGCTTCTCACCGACTTACACCCAAATAAATGTTCAGTTGCTAGTTGGCTCTCACATGCAACAAGCTGACAGATCAAATGTTGGCACGTGGAGTGTCGATGCAGGGTGTGTGTAAATAAATATTATTGCATTTCAGACATACTTGACATATCTATAGTGCATTTTTAGATCTGTCAGCACTAATATTTTATTTATCTACTGGTTTCCATTTCAAAGAACCTTCAAATGTTTTTTTGCCTGTCGTTTGAACCTCACAGTTACTTCTGCTGTTCTCTGTGTTACAGCGATACAGAGTCAGAATGACTGGGCGGTGACTTACCCTTCTACTGAGATCTGTGCCATAAAAGGATCCACTGTGGACATACCCTGCACCTACACATACCCATCTAGAGTAAAAAATAAAGCTGTAAAGGTCCTAAAAAAATGGTGGTTTACCGTAAAGGGACCAAACACACCTATGGATCTGACAACACACTCAAGCTACACAGGTCATGTAGAGTTTAATAATCAGGAGAGCAACTGCACGCTGACAATCAAAGACCTGAGAGAGAGCGACTCAACTGTGTACAAATTTACGTTTGAAACAAATCAAAAAAAATTCACGAGTTCATCTGGAGTCTCTTTGTCTGTCACAGGTAACTTTTCATCAGAATATGATTCTGATTGTCTTGAAATCACTGCTACTTTCTGTGGTGGTATGTGTTTAATCTGTGACTTACATTGTTTTGGTTGCTCTCACCTTCACTTATAATCACTCTGGATAAAAGTGTTTGTCTTCTGACTAAATGTGAACATAAAATGTTTGAAATAAATATCTGTTCTGTTTCCACATATCCAGGACTCCAGGTGAAAGTGCAAAGAACATTAACTTTCACAGAGCTTCAGTGTCACAGCAGCTGTAATTTGGCCGATGCTTCATATGTCTGGTTCAATAACAGACAGAAAATGGAAGGAGAAAAAAAATATGTTCGAGTCCTTGTAAAAGAAGACGACAGCTTTTCCTGTGCCGTTGAAGGACGTAAAGGTGACCCCTCTCCTCAAGTGTGTGAGTTTGCTCCACAGTGTCACTAATAAAGTGCCGAACATAAAATCACCTCCATCCACACATTTTGTACAGTATTTGACCAACATTTGTACAAACTGTTGGCTATTTAATATACTTTTTATTCTTCAACTTTAAAAAGTATTGAACGACGTGAGTGATCTCAAATTTTATTTATCTTTACTTCTCTTCCAGATCCTCCAAAGCTTCCCTCTGTGTCAGTGAGTCCCTCTGCTGAGATAGTGGAGGGTAGTTCAGTGAATCTGACCTGTAGCAGTGATGCTAACCCAGCAGCTAATTATACCTGGTACAAGGAGAATGGGACACTCAGAAAATCGCCAGTGTTTGTCTTTCAGTCCATCCAGTCCTCTCACTCTGGAAGATATTATTGTTCAGCTGAGAATGAGCTGGGTTGGAAGACATCTGAATCTGTTTATATTGATGTGAAATGTAAGTGAAACCCCTTTGTGTCTCTTTCTGCCTCGTGTTTACGACGAATGATAAAAAGCTGGTTTTAGGTGCTATTAGCACCAAGGTTTCCTCTGTTGCTCTGGAAAAACGAGTCCTCAGTAATCAAGTCTCAAAATCATGTTTTGTCATCATGTTAATTCATGCTGACACATTTCTTCCTGTTTCTTTAACATCTTGGTTAGTTAGCATTTCTATTGCAGGAGTGAGGAGCCATTTTACAATATTACACATTTGCTGAAAATTAGCAATTTGCAAATTTGGGAAGTTCAGTCATGAATACAGGTAAACAAAAGAAAACTCAAAGTATCAGAAAGAAGCTTGGAAGGAAGAGCCAGAATCAGGTTTCCAGTAACCACCTGAGTCCAATTTATCACATTTTCACAGGTCTTTCATTTTTGTATTTAATGTGAAAAGATGTGGAGCATGTTGCTGCTGCCTGACAGCTAGAAGCTTCCTGCTTTGAATTGGTCTGCTTGCAGCCTTTCTGCAGTTTGTATGTTCTCTTGTGCTTGTGTGGGTTTCCTCTGGGTACTCTGGTTTCCTCCCACAGTCCAAACACATGCATGTTAGGTTAACTGGTGACTCTAAATTGCCCGTAGGTGTAAATGCTTGTCTGTGTATGTCTTTGTTTTGGGCCTGAGATAGACTGAAGTTTTACAAACAGCATGTCATAGACTTTACCTCTTGTGCCTGTAGCAGAGTTGCTGTTGTTGTAACCTGCTGACTGCATCTATTCACCAAAAAGCTTGTAGCTGGTACAGTGGTAGTAGAACATTGTTGGACATTGTTACAATGTGCCACTAACTAGACATTTGTACAAATAATTTACCAGCTGTTACTATATTTCCTCCTCCAGATCCTCCAAATGAGTCCTCAGTAATCAAGTCACATCGTGTTTTGTCATCATGTTAATTTATGCTGACACATTTCTTCCTGTTTCTTTAACATCTTGGTTAGTTAGCATTTCTATTGCAGGAGTGAGGAGCCATTTTACAATAGTACACATTTGCTGAAAATTAGGAAATTGCATAAGATGCCAAAATGTTGCATTACCTCATTCTTTTTATATATTGGGCCTGGCGGCTCCGCTGTGGTGACCCCTGAAGGGATAATCCGATAGCCGTTGATCTTTGACGTCTTTTTTTTTTTTTTTTTCAGATATTTGCAGTGTGGTTACTAGACAATGTAACCTATTACCTTCAGTGATCCAAAGTCTTTACCTTTGTGCTACCAGCAGAGTTGAATATGGTTTTTAAAGCATAAAATAGTCTAGTTGCATTAACTGTTACTACCAGCTCTCACCTATTCATGTTTCCTCCTCTAGATGCTCCACAGCCTACCTCTGTGTCAGTGAGTCCCTCTGCTGAGATAGTGGAGGGTAGTTCAGTAAATCTGACCTGTAGCAGTGATGCTAACCCAGCAGCTAATTATACCTGGTACAAGGAGAATAAAGCAATGCATCAAGGACCAGAAGGTATTTATCATTTCGCCTCAATCAGCTCTGAGGACAGAGGGATCTACTACTGCAAATCTGAAAATCAGTTTGGATGGATCAACTCTTCATCTCTAGTTATTAATGTCCTGTGTGAGTAATAAAGTTTAACTCCAATGACTTAAATCAATACAGTACCTTCTGTGAACATAATGTTATAAACACTCAGCTGAAATTCTGCCAAAGCTACATTTTGGTAATTAATCACAATAGAAAAACATTTCATCAGTGATCTCAGGCACGTTCCAGGGAGATGTTCATATTGATAAAATGTGTTCAAATATTATTTTCCAGATGCTCCAAAGCTTCCCTCTGTGTCAGTGAGTCCCTCTGCTGAGATAGTGGAGGGTAGTTCAGTGACTCTGACCTGTAGCAGTGATGCTAACCCAGCAGCTAATTACACCTGGTACAAGGAGAATGAAGACTCACCAAAAGCTTCAGGACAGATCTTCACCATCATTGACCTCAGACTTGAACACAGTGGGAATTATTTCTGTGAATCTCAGAACACAATAGGACGTCATAACTCCCCCTTATATCTGACTGTAGTAGCAGGTACAGGAAAGTCATAATCGTGTTAATCGGCCCTTGTGTTTTAGGAAAGTTGCCATTGTCAAATTTCATCAAATGAGAACAGTTGTATGAATCTTTGTATAATCACGTTTATACTTTTTTGGATTGTGTTGATTTGTTTATCATTGTCCAGGAGCTTGGAGAATGATCATAGTTTTTACAGTCACTGTGTTTGGCCTGGCGCTCACACTCATCCCTGTCTTCCTGTGGATCATGTGAGAAATTCTGTTGCATCAAAACATTATTCATAAAGTAGAATAACAATGCACTATAATTTTCAACTATTTTAACTATTTAAAAATTTTTTTTTTCTTGACCAGAAATAAGAGCTTCTCCAGATTAAGGTCTGAGCCTGGAGAGAGAGGAGACAACAGAGAACAGGTGAGCAAGGAGAACATTGTAGTCGTTGGTGCTGATGCACTTAAAACAAAATTCTGTTTTTCTTTTGAAACACGTACAATTCAATGCAGACCTACATGGAGAAGGGTGTTATAGGTTGCAGAGGCTCAGAGAGGCTAAGTTGAGCACACCTGCCTTATCTCAACAATGTGTAGTGCAGAATTGGGCGTCAGTAAACTGATTGTTTAATGTCAGGAGTTGGGATCAAAGCAGGAAAGAAAAGTAGAAAAGGAAGGAAGCCAGCAAACAAGCTTAAGAATGTAACTTTACAGATGTCTCAAGCTGCATACTTTATGGAAAAACTTTGACAATGTGAATTTTTTTTCAAAATTACCACTGACCCCAGTGTAATATAAAATCCATGCCACAAACTCCAACATCACAGCCGTATTCAGCAGAGGTTGGTCTGCCCTGTGATTGGGACGACTGCAGTATTTTTGCTTTCTGTCCATTTTGATTGTGAGCTGTGAGCCTGTCCTTTCAGTTTAGTCTGTTCGAGGACCATCCCCACATGTAAAAGGTTTAAGTATCACATCGGTGCATTTACTACAGTTAGGACCAGCAGAGCAGGAGGATGATCTTTACTACGCCAGTGTCCAGTTTTCTAAACCCCAGACAGACGGTGTCTACTCCAACGTTACATCATCTCAGCCTCAGAGAGACACTAAGGACATAAAGGACGGAGGAGGGACGGTTGAGTATGCTGCTGTAACCTTTAACAGAGCCAGTACCGGCCCAGGGTAAGTCAGTTAAGTATCGATGAGGCCAAAGTGACAGACTCTATATGTTTTTGTTCTATTGATTTAGTCAGTTTTACCTTATTTAATTAGCAGTTTTGTGCCATTTGTGTCTTTCACATGTTAAAATATTTTCTGAATCCCCTAATTTAATTCTTCCCTCTCAGAACCAGAAGCCAGGAAGCTGCAGAGAATCCACCTGCGTTGTACAGCACAGTCAACAAAGTCAGCAACAAATAGTGAATCTCTCATGGTATAAAATACGTAAATTACAGTAACATTCTAACAGTTAAACTCTGTTACACGTGTAAGATGAGAACTGTGAGCTGTTCTATTGGAGTAGCAGAGGTGGTAGTACACGATTGGTAAGGAGATTATTCTCGCATTATACTAGGGCTTTGTATTTGATCAATACATGTGAAGCTGCAGCAGGATAAACAGACTTTTTTACAGTGTCAAGCTGACAGTATTTTCTATGAAAGTGAAACTCCTCTGGCTGTTGAAGTAAGTTGATAGTAACCACTTTTAAAGTGGCCCACAGTATTTGGTGACATCTTTTTTTTTTCTCTTTGTTTGTAGAATAATTTTGTCGAAGTCCTGCCCTGCATGTTTCTCAGCAGCCCTGAAACACTCACGTCTGTCATGTCCAGGGCAGTGATGATACCAGTTTAGTCTGTTATCACACTACTTAACTTACTATTAACCTAATGAACATGTGAAATCAGCTGCATTTTTCCTGCGAAGCTGCCTGAACACAGCCTCATATGTTCACTGAGCTATAGTTGTAGCTCTGAGTAAATGAATGAGGATCCAGCACCTTCCCTTTGTTGTGGAACAGACCTTTTAGTTTTTCCTACTTCCCACTTTCAAAGTCAGTAAGAGTATGTCCTCCCATCTGACATTGAACATCCTTCGCTTCAGTCGCTCTGGGACTTGTGTGTCCAGTTATTGAAGAAAGTGGACCCATGAATGGCAAAAGATTTAAAACTGGGGCATTTCCTTGAGAAGCAGGTGAAAAAACACAGTAAATCATATTGGAGCATATGCAGATCTACTCGTGTGAGGTGGTTTCAGAAAACAACAACTTTTCTTTTATCAGACATCTGTATCAAACGAGCCGAGTCTGTCAGTTTGACATTTCCATTCTCTGTGGAGTCAACGGTAATTTGTATTATTTGTGTATGAAGCTTACTGTGAATTTCTTTTGATTTCTAGTTTTATGACCATGAAACAATAAGGATATAGACCAAATAAGCCTACATTTAACTGTCTGTAGCTTGTGTGCTCTTAGGGAATTAATGTGAGACATATTCTTCACATGGACTAATGTCCAACATGCAAATTAAAATAAACTGCAAAGTCTTTAAATTGGTTTCTTTGTGCTGTGAACTGAAATTACGTGTAACTAAGCAAATGGTTTTTCTATGGAAATCTGCAGCCTCTATTAAACTTTGACCTAGTACAAAATAATTTTAATTGCCCCTTATAAAAATTAATATTTTAATATTATTAATTATAATATTTATTATATTATTAATAATAAAATAACGCTGTGAAATATTTAAACTGTACTTTTACTGCTACTGATGTGAATTTCAGGGTTTACTTTAATCAAGGTAGTGAACATTTTTCTCCAGCAATCTGAATGGCCTCCTTGGTGCTTCTGTACTGTACGACACACATACATACACTAGGTTAAAGAATGATTACACATGATGATCACACAAAACGCTTATTTATAATTCCACATTTCCATATTATATTAATTTGTTATCCTGTGGATGAGGTGAGCAGTGCTGTAAATTAATGTTTATCCCGTGAGTTCATGGTCGCCACAGCAGATCATTTGTCTGCATGTTGATTTGGCACAGTTTTTACACTGGGTGCCCTTCCTGACTGAAGCCTCCCCAGTTTCTACCGGGCCGGGGTCAGGTGCTGCACGGCTGGAGATTGGAATGGGCTTTTGGGGGTTCGGTGTCTTGCCCAGGGACTCTTCAACATGTGGTCAGGAAGAGCAGGGCATGAACCTCCGACCCTATCGTCGGTAAGCGGACACTCTACGAACTGAGCCACTGTCGCCCTCATTGTACCAAAACATAACACATCAAAATAACTATTTGCATAATTTGTAGACATTCAGAAAGAGGAAATGCCAGCAATGACTCAATTCTGTAGAGAAACCAGACAAAAGTGCACAGGTGAGCTACATCAGTTTCAGCAAAAAAATTTGCTCCACTTTCTACACAACACAGTAAAAGTGAACTTGTAGTCCAATCCATAGAGTAGATTCCATATTTACGAGTATGAGTACTTGTTTTTATAGGTTACGAGACTCAGATTCAGCTGCTTTGACAGTTTTCACTTCATTGAGGTTTCATCTGTCATTAATCACATTATGTTTCAGTACAGGCCAGTACTGCATTTATAATTTAGTGTCCTCTAGTGGTTGCAGTATAAATGGCAGGAGGAAGACGTATTTGTGATGACGTTGGCTAGATGAGAAGAAACTACACTTTAAAACAACAAACTGTATAAGTAGCCCCAGATGCTTCAGATTTCAATATCATTTTCATGACAGAGCTGACGTGTAATACCATACGTATTTCATCTACTACCAAGAAGCTCAGTGGGGTCAGTTGGTAAAGGCAGTCGTCCACGGACCACAGGGTGAGTGGTTCGATCCCCAGCCTTGGCTATATGTCGAAGTGTCCCTGGGCGAGACACTGAACCCCTAACTGCCCATTCCCCTCCCCAGCTGTGCAGATGAAGCCTGGTAGAAAATGGGGAGGGTTGTGTCAGGAAGGGCATCCGGTGTGTAAAAACTGTGCCAAATCAACATGTGGACAATGATTTGCTGTGGTGACCCTGAACTCACGGGATAAGCTGTAAGCTGAAAGGAAGAAATTTAGTTAAAGATTTACGCTTTGAGTTTATTCTGTTCAAAGCAATGGAAAAGCTGGTGGTGACGGGTTCAGCTGAGCAGGAACAGCAGGGGAGCAAGATTAACAGGTGACTAGGATAAAGGTAACTGTTATACTCAGACAGGTGGAGATGGAGGCAGGGCTTAGTAGAAAGCCAAGTCTGAGATGGAACATGAAGAGAGTCTGACATTCACCGATCAGTCATAATATTATAACCACCTGTACAATCTAATACAATCCACTACAGCAGCTCTGCCATAAATTCTACTTTTACAACGTTACAAATGATCAGTTTTTAGTTTGAAACCGTCAGAAAGCTAATAATTCTTCTCTGTTTATTATTGAGGTCAAAGTGGCTAGTGGAGGCATACTGGATTGTATTATTAGAGGAGGTGGTTCTAATGTTTTGGCCATTGGTAAATGTGATGATTATGCAAAAAAAACAAATAAAAAAAAACAGTAAATGACTTATTGAATGTGTCTTTCAGATCATAAAAAAATAAGTAACAAAATGTTTGTGTGATTAATGTGTGAAATCTTAAAAGTTGCACACAAAAACTGAATATGCTCTTGATTCGATGATGGATAAATGATATTTGTATAAATGATGTTTTAGCTTTCATACTATTTAAACTACAGTACTAACTACTAACCTGGGTATTTCAGAACTGTGCAGTTTTGTGATGGTGCTTCATTAACCAAACAGTGATGAGTAAAGCAGCAGGCTAAGGAAAACTGATGATATAGTGTAACAAATACCTTCATTCCTCACCCAAAGACATTTTGCCAATATTAGCCAACTGTGAATATACCATATGTTTCAGGTCACTAGTTTTACCTAGTTCTGTGCACAAGTGACCTGATTTAACATGGCATTAGTTACCAGTGAGAAGGGATGTAACCAATGCAGTGTTATCTTTGTGAGTATAGGGTGACAGGATGTGTGAAATAGTGACTAGAGAGGCCACATAAAGCTTTGTAGAGAAAGTATATGTTAACATTACATTACCTTACAGAGCATCAAATGATATCATATGATGTCATAATTATTTAAAGTGCTACCTATGAAATGATTTTGTAATTGAATGACTTGGTCTTGATACAGTAATGTCTTGGTCACAACTAGGTTTCGGTGAAGGTGGTCTTGACTAGTGAGTAGTGTGTTTTTATCTTTACCTGATTAGGCACAAACGTGTACATTTTTGGCCCAACAAAGACACAGTTACCTTCGGTCCAATAGCCTTATGGGATTCATTAGTGTAGATTGTACATTAGGGGACAGAAATGGACTCCTACTCTAACCCTAGAGGGTGTACAGTCATTTATATTTGAAATCCTAACAGCTCATGCTGCATTTGGTGCAGAAAGTGCAGTTCACCATCATGAACAGAAGATGACGCTAACATAGTTCAGAAGGTGTCAGTTCAACAGTGTTGCCACAGTTTCAGTGTAGGAATGAGTGTGTATGTTTAGGTCACACTCACTGACTGAGAGCACTGAAATATTTCATCCCCAAA